>NC_080166.1:86641056-86723556 GCF_950295315.1 Erinaceus europaeus
AAGAAGAAGAAGAAGAAGGAGGAGATGGAGGAGGAGAAGGAGGAGGAGGAGAAGGAGAAGGAGAAAAAGCAGAAGCAAGCCAACTGTTGCTAAGCCTTGTGAGAACTATGGTGGCTACTTTGGATGGTGGGGATACAGAACTTTGGTTATCTTATAATCTTATAACACACTATTAGCAACACATGAATAAGAAATTATTACAAAAAAGTGATGGTATTGTGTTCTTTGTGACAAGATAAATGGACTGAGGTGATTATGCTTAGCAAAGTAAGGAGGCAACAGGCGACTCTGGGATGGTGTAACCTCTATGTGGAATCTAGAGAACACACAAAAAACATGGACTTGCAAAAAAGAAAAAGGAAAAAGAAAACCACACACACACACATACACACAGTGGGAGAGAGAGAGAGAGAAGCAAACAAACTGTCTCTAAGACCTTGTGAGAACTCTAGCGGCTCTGGTTGGGAGGGTCGGGACACAGATCTTTGGTGGTGGCTGCAGTATGGAACTAGACCCTGTAACCTGACAATCGCATACACTGCTAATAACAACTACAAAAGGAATAAATAAGTAAATCAAACAAAGTGCCACTGGAGAAGAGTCTCTGTAAGCTGACTCAGCCAGCTTTGGAGGGGGCTGGATGGAAGAAGGGGAGAGGAGCAGGACAAACCTGTCATCCTCTTACCTGCCAGTGTCCAGGTCATGCAGATGGTGGCCAGGATGACGGAGCCCACCAGCAGGATGGCCACGCCCATCATGACACCATACGCCCACAGGGGATGTACTCTGCGGAAGCAGGATGGTCTGAGTGTGGTGGTGGGGACCCTTGGTGGCCCCACTGCCTGGCCCTTGGCCTCACCCAGTCCAGCTCAGCCTGGCTCTGCACCAGGCTGGTGGGGACCTGGTCCTTGAGGTTCTCCAGGGATGGCTTACCTGCAGGCGGCTCTGCAAAGGAGAAGGAAGACAGGGTCGCCATGAGCTCTCAGCACCGAGCCATGCTGTGTCCCCTGACCCTCTGAGGCCTACACCCAGTCATCTGAGCCTTGGTATACCCCACTTGGCCTCAGGTGCCTACCTGGGGTGCTCAGCAGCTCTGGGCAGGGCACAGTCAGGGGGTGCCGGCGGCAGTCGTTCTGACAGCTGCTGAAGAAGGGCTGGATCTGTGCGGGATGAGGGCAGCCGAGATGCTGGGAATACAGGGCCCCAGGCCCCACAGCCCCGGGCAAGCAGACAGGGAGTCTCAGTGCCCACAGGAGTCACCACCCGCTGCCCCCACATCACTCAGACCTGCACGTAGTGTTGGCAGCACCCGGAGAACTGGGACAGTTTGAGTATGACACTGGTCCGGGGGGCGCTCTCTGCTGTGGGCTGGAGAGGGGGAGGTGAGGACAGCTGGGTGTGTGCCCTGTAGAGTCCACCTTTCTCCACCCCCATGTTCTTCTTTTAATTCTCTCTCCCTCTCTTTTTGCCTCAAGTGTTGTTGCTGGGGCTCAGTGCTGGCACTATGAATCTACTGCTCCTGAAGGCCATTTTTTTTCATTTTACTTCACAGGACTGAGAGAGATTGAGAGAGGAGGGGCAGGGAGGGAGAAAGATGGATAGATAGATAGACAGATAAAGACAGACACCTGCAGACTTGCTTCATCTCTTGTGAAGTGGGGAGCACGAAGCTCAAGCTTGGGTCCTTGCTAAGTCCCTGTGCTTAGTACTATATGTGCTTAACCAGGGGTGACACTGCCCACCTCCCCTCTTTTTTTTTTTTTTTTTTTTTTACCAGAGCCCTGCTCAGCTCTGGCTTATGGTGGTGCGGGGGATTGAACATGGGACTTTGGAGCCTCAGGCATGAGTCTCTTTGCATAACCATTATGCTATCTACCTCCACCCCCTCTTTTTATTATTCTCTTCCCCCCACCACCAGAGCACTGCTCAGCTCTGGCTGATGGTGTTGCTGGGAACTGAACCTAGATCCTCAGGCAGGAAAGTCTTTTGCATTAACTGCTGCTCTCTCTCTCTCTCCCTTCCCTCATCTTTATTCCCCTTTGGTTGAATGTCCACATTATAAAAAAAAAATCACAAAATCCTCTTGCGGATCATGGGAATAAAAGAGAAAGAGAAGGGGGTGAGGGCTGTGTGGAAGAAGCGCTTGAAAGGTCAAGGGTAGGGGTAGAGGTCAACCATGCTGGCGACTGCAGGAAGGAGACCCAGTGGCCCAGAGCTGGTGCCATGGAGAAGGTGCTGACCTCTCAGTCACGAGGTCCCGAGTTCTATCCCTGGCACTGCATGTGCCAGAGTGATGTTCTGTTTCTCTCTTTCAATGTTTAAAGGAATAAGGCAAGCCAACTATAGACTAACCTCATAGTAAAAGGAAGATAGAGCAAAACAGTCCAGATTATTACTGACTTGTATTGAGCACTGAGCCAACCTCACACCAGAAGGAAGACAGGCAGCAAAGTAGCTGGATTAACCCTAAATACTAAGCACTGAACCAAAATTAACACAGAACGGAGAAAGACAGAATAGTAGTTTGGAGTAGCACTGACCAAGCACAGTACAGAATACAGAACCAACCTCACATCAGCAGGAAGACAGATAGCAAAGCCATCTGGGGTAGCGGGAACTAAACATAGTACTGAGTGGAGCCCAATTTGCACTAGAGAGAAGACAGCAAAGTAGCTTAGATCAGCACTAACTAAGCACAGTACTGAGTCGTGAGCCAACCTCACACCAGAAAGAAGACAGAAAGTAAAGTACCCCAAATTAGCACTAAAGCACAATTCTGAGCCATGAGTCAACCTCACACCAGAAGATAGAGAGCAAAGAAACCCAGATTAGCACTAAGCACAGGACTGAACCCTGTGCCAACTTCACACCGGAAGGCAGACGGAGAGCAAAGCAGCTGGGCCAGCACCTGCTAGGCACAGCACTGCGGCCTGAGCCTTAGCTGAGGGAACGATTGTGGCTGGGAGCCCCTAAGCCGGAGGGCAGCACTCACGCCAGGCACGTCCAGGATGGTGCTGAAGCAGCTGTGGTTGTCCCCTCGGGGGAAGCTCTGGAGCAAGAGCTGGTAGCGGGCAGACTCGTTCCAGGGGTTGAAGCTGACCTGCAGCTGCTGCGCCCCCAGCATCTCTGCTGTGACGTTGGGCTCCCAGAGGCTGCCTGTGGGGGAACGAGGGGGTGAGGGGATGCGTGTGGGCAGGGCACCCCATGACTCCCCTCTCCACCAGACTGTCCCGGCCTCACCTGAGCTCACACACGGCGTGGTCCTTTTCATTATGGCATCCTCACACCCTGCCACACAGAAAAGCCCAACTGTGACACTTCTTCCAGGAGGCCTGATCCTCCTGACCAGGATGGGGGGGGGGGCACTGTGTAGGGAGGGCCCCTGGGGGCTGGGAGGTGTGGGGGCTGGGGGCTGGAGGCCAGCCTATGGGCTCAGCCCTTCTGTCTCAGGGAACCTTCTCTAGTCAAGGTGCTCTGGGCAACCACAGAGCCTCGGTCCATGGGAGCCTTGGCCCACTCCAGCCCCTTTTTTCTCCATCTGCAGCTTCCTGCCCACAGTGGCCCCTGCCTGCCCAAGGGGCGAAGCACTCAGTGGATCCACAGCAGTGTGCCAGGAACTTTCCCGTGCGTCCCCTCTGAGCCAGACAGCAGGGCTGGGCTGGGGTCTGAGAGCCTGTATTTCTAACACATTCCCATGCGACTCTGTAATAACCCTGGCCCAGGGATGACCTTGACCACAGATCCAGCTTCATTTTATTTATTTCATAGTAGACAGAGGAGACCCACACAGAAAGACAGGCCAAGGGGCCGGGAGGTTGAGTGCACATGTTACAGTATGTAAGGACCTGGGTTTAAGGCCCTGGTCCACACCAGCAGAGGGATAAGCTTTGCGAGTGGTGAAGCAGTGTTGTAGGTGTCTCCCTCTCTATCACCCCCTTCTCTCTCAATTTCTGTCTGTCTCTGTCCCATAAATATATAAAGATAATTTTTTAAATATTTATTTTCCCTTTTGTTGCCCTTGTTTTTTTTTTTTTATTGTTGTTGTAGTTATTGTTGTTGTTATTAATGTCACTGTTGTTAGATAGGACAGAAAGAAATGGAGAGAGGAGAGGGGAAGACAGAGAGGAGGAGAGAAAGATAGACACCTGCAGACCTGCTTTACCGCCTGCGAAGCCACTCACCTGCAGGTGGGGAGCCGGGGGCTTGAATCGGGAACCTTACGCCGGTCCTTGTGCTTTGCGCCACATGCGCTTAACCCACTGCACTACACCCGACTCCCATAAAGATAATTTTTAAAAAATAAAAAAAGAGGCAGGCCGAGCCTCACTCTGGCACACATGATGCCAGGACTTGAACTGGCAGTCGTGAGTCCTACACTCTACCCACTGAACCACCTCCCTGGTACCTACCCATATTTTCGTGCCTGCATGTCCCCGATGCCCCTCACAGCAGACATGTGTCAGTTAAGAATTCCCGTTGGCTGACAAAATACCTCACTGGAATAGTATGCTGCTTTGCCACATGCATGACCCAGGTTCCAGCCCAGCCCCCTACCACACTGGAGGAAGCTTTGGTGCTGTGGTCTCTTTCATTCTCTCTGTCTTCATCTCTATAAAAAAGGAACCAAAACGGGGGTTGGATGGTAGCACAGCTGGATAAGTGCACGTGGCGCAAAGCGCAAGGACCGGCTCAAGGATCCCGGTTGGAGCCTCTGGCTCCACACCTGCAGGGAGGTCGCTTCACAGGCAGTGAAGCAGGTCTACAGGTGTCTGTCTTTTTCTCCTCCTCTCTATCTTTCCCTCCCCTCTCAACTTCTCTCTGTTCTATCAAAAAAATTTTTTTTTGAAAAAAAAAAATAGCCACAAGAGCAGTGGATTCCTAGTGCAGGCACCAAGTCCCAACAATAACCCTGGAGGCAAAAAAAAAAAAAAAAAAAAAAAAAAAAAAAAAAAGCACAGTGGAGGGGCAGAGCCCATGCCAAGAAGCACTGACTGAGCACTAGAATGTTCCAGACCCAGTTTTCAGCCCCAGAGATGCAACAGGGATAAGATAATGTCCTTGTCCTCTGCAGGGTACAATCCAGAAGAAAAGAGCAGGAAAAAAAAATCCATGGCTTAAGCTCTACATTGCTGGCCAATGCAGGACGAAGGGCAGTGGGAAAAGCTTTCGAGAATAAGGTCCTAGACCTCACCAATGTGTCCTGGAACCTCCCACCCCAGGGCCCTGCCCCACTAGGGAAAGACAGAAACAGGCTGGGGGTATGGATCTACCTGCCAACACCCATGTCCAGTGGAGAAGCAATTACAGAAGCCAGAACTCCCACCTTCTGCACCCCATAAAGATCTTTGGTCCATACTCCCAGAGGGATAAAGAATAGGGAAGCTTCCAACGGAGGGAATGGGACAGGGAACTCTGGTGTTGGGAACTGTGTGGAACTGTACCCCTGTGATCTTATTATCTCACTCATCATTATTAAATCACTAATAAAAAAATAAAAAATAGCAAGGACTGTGTAAGGATCTCGGTTTGAGCCCCTGGCTCCCCACCTGTAGGAGTGTCACTTCACAAGTGATGAAGCAGGTCTGCAGGTGTCTGTCTTTCTCTCCCCCCTGTCTTCCCCTCCTCTCTCGATTTCTCTCTGTTCTATCCAACAACAACAGCAATAACAACAATAATACTAACAACAGCAAGGATAAACAACAAGGGCAACAAAAGGGAAAATGGCCTCCAGGAACAGTGGATTCATAGTGCAGGCACCAAGCCCCAGTAGTAACCCTGGAGGCAAAAATTTAGTAAATAAATAAATAAAAACAAAGAGAAATTGATGACTGACAACTACCTCTACAATATTCATGATTACCAGATTTATAACAATAAATAAAAGGCTTTATGAATCTAAGAAAAAAAAAAAAGAATGAGGTCCTGAGTTCAATTCCTGGCATTCATGTAACAGAGTACTGCTCTGCTTCTTTTTCTCGCTCATTAATAAATAAACATTTAAAGAATTTTATTATCTTTATTTACTGGATAGAGACAGTGGAAATCGAGGGGGTCGGAAGAGATAGAGAAGGAGAGAGACAGAGAGACACCTATAGCCCTGCTTCACCACTTGTGAAGCTTCCCCCCTGCAGTTGGGGACTGGGAGCTTGAACCTGAGTCCTTGTGCATTATAACATGTGCACTCAACCAGATGCACCACCACCTGGCCCCTAAATAAATAAATCTTCATAGGCAGAAGTTGAAGAACAAGATCAGAAGGGAAAACACTAAGCAGAACTTGGACTGGAGTTGGTGTATTGCACCAAAGTAAGAGACTCTGGGGTTCGGAGAGGGTTCAGGTCCTGGAACATGATGGCAGAGGAGGACTTAGTGGGGGTTGAGTTGTTATGTGGAAAACTGGGAAATGTTATGCACGTACAAACTATTGTATTTGCTATCGACTATAAAACATTAATCCCCCAATAAAGAAATATAAATAAAGCAATCAATCTTTAAGGGCCTGGGACATGTCACAGTAGACAAAGTACCGGACTCTTAAGCATTAGGTCCTGAATTGGATTCCTAGCATCACATGTACCAAAATGATGCTCTGCTTCTCTCTCCTTTATTCTGCTTTAAAAAACCAACTGGAGCTGAGCAGTGGTGCACCTGGGTATGCACATGTAGTACTAAGCACAAGGAGAGCACAAGGATCTGGATTCAAGCCCCAGCTCGCCACATGCTGGGGGGATGCTTCACGAGCAGTGAAGCAGATCTGTAGGTGTCTCTCTCCCTCTCTCTCTCTCTCGTTTTTTTATTTTTATATTTATCTATTCCCTTTTTGTTGCCCTTTATTGTTGTAGTTATTTTTTATTTTTATTTTTTATCATCTTTATTTATTTATTGGATAGAGACAGCCAGAAATTGAGAGAAGGAAGGAAGATAGACAGAGAGGAAGGGAGAGAGACAGAGAGACATATGCAGCCCTGCTTCACCACTTGCAAAGCTTTCCCCCTGCAGATGAGGACCGGGGGCTCGAACCTGGGTCTTTGTGCACTGTAATATGTGCACTTAACCAGGTGCGTCACCACCCAGCCCCATGTTATAGTTATTATTGTTGTTGTTACTGATGTCATCGTTGTTGGATAGGACAGAGAGAAATGGAGAGAGGAGGGGAAGACAGAGACAGGGAGAGAAAGATAGATACCTGCAGACCTGCTTCACTTCCTTTTAAGCGAGCCCTCTGCAGGTGGGGAGCTGAGGGCTCGAACTGGGATCCTTACACCGGTTCTTGCGCTTTGCGCCACGTGCACATAACCCACAGTGCTACCGCCTGACTCCCTCTCTCTCTCTTTTAACCAGAGTAGTGCTTAGTTCTGGTTTATGGTTGTACCTGGGACTTTGGAGCCTCAGATATGACAGTCTATTTGCATAACCATCTACTTCCCCCATCTCTGTCAATTTCTCTCTGTCCTATCTAATAAAATGGAAAAAAGTGGTCTCCAGAAGCAGTGGATTCCAAGCCCCCGCAATAAACCTGGAGACAACAGAACAGAACAGAACAAGCCAGTGTAGCTGCGGTCCCATCTGAGTCTGTCTCTGAGCTCTGAGCGTGCCTGTGGGTTGTGGCTGGGAGCAGGAAAGCTCTGAACTGGTCGGGAGCGGCTCACGGCAGGGTCCAGGGCAGGATTTGCCTGAGGGGACGGCAGCATTAGACCACACAGGGACAGGGGGTGACAGCAGGAGATGGGGGGGTTGCAAGCTGGGGTGCAGCTAGAAGTAGGGTGCACACCCCTTCTGGGGGTGGCTTGTCTTCCTGGTGAGGAAATGGAATTTTCTAAACAGAAGGGAGAGGTCTGGCTCCTATAAATCTTAGGGTATCAGGCCATCAGAGGGGCTACGCCTCTAGGGGTTAGGCTGCCCTTGTTCGGATGCCCACAGAGGTTGGCTGGCAGAACGGGGAAGGGGAAAGGGAAGGGCTGGGCCTGGGAGGGAGTACTCACCAGGTACATGGAAGGTCGTAGACAGGTGGTTGGGCTCCCCATCAAAGCCAGGCTTAGGCAGGTGGTGGACAATCACCACATAGTCCTGGTTAGGCTCCACCACGAAGTTGCTGAAGGCCAGACGCAGCTGGGGAGGATGAGAGGAAGGAGGGGTCAGCAGGGGCTGTGTGTGCACACACACTCACATGGACATACTCATACATACACATACCCTTGAAAACACATACACACACCCTCACTCATGTACACCTCTGCCCATACCCCCCAAATTCTGCTGGCACATGGCCAGACAGATTGGTTGGAAAGGAGCACAGTGTTCTGCAAAAAGCTGTTCATGTCTGAGGCACCAAAGGTCTCAGGTGCAGTTGCCAGCATCACTCTAAGTCAGAGCTGAGCAGGGCTCTGAGAAAAAAAAATCCTTTAGCTATATCCTTATCTCTATCTGTGTATGTTATTATTTATTTTTTTGAGGGGCACTGGGTGGTAGCATACAGTGTAGAATGCACCTTTTACCACTGGTATCTGAAAGGACCCACCCATGTTCCTGTCCCTGGTCCCCACCTGCAGGGGGGAAGCCTCAGGGTGAAGCAGGGCTACAGGTCTCTCTGTGTCTCTCTCTTTTTATCCCCCTCTCCCTTCTCAACTTTGCTATAAAAAAGAACAATAAAGGCCACCAGTAGTGGTGGATCACCAAGCCCCAGTGATAATCCTGGTGGCAGTAAAAATATAAGCTCCAAAAGCAGAGGCACCAGTATCGTCTTTTGTGCTTTCTCTGGCCTTTTTTTTTCTTCCCTTCGGTGGTCTTGGAGGTGCCGCAGTGGGTAAAGCAATGGAGTCCCAGGCACGAGGTCTTGAGCTGAGTCCCTGGCATCTCAGGTGCCAGTGCGACACTCTGCTTCTTTCTTGCTAACGAGAAAATGTGTGGCGATATGTATTTTAAAGAAAGTAGATTAGATCTGGCGTCAACATCAGGGAGTCATGAGGTCAGCAAGAATCTGAGGAGTGCCCCCCATCTGCTCACCCAGAAAATGCCAGAGCAGCCTGGGCAGGGAGCCTAGAGCACTTGCAGCTGTCAGCAGGTCAGAAGTACTTGAGCCCTCGCCTGCGGGGGAAAAGCTTCACAAGTGGTGAAGTGGGGCTGCAGGTGTCTCTCTGCTCCTCTTCCTCCTCCTCTCAATTTCTTTCTGTCTCTATCTAATAATAAAATAAAATTAAAAAATATATATATAAAAACTATTTGTGCAAAGGACTATTTGTCCTTTGCACAGAAGCTTTCTACTTTTTTTTTTTTTTTTTTTTGCCTCCAGTGTTATCTCTGGGGCTTGGTGCCTGCACTATGAATCCACTGCTCCTGGAGGCCATCCTTTTTTCCACGGTTGTTGTTGTTGGATAGGACAGAAAGAAACTGAGAGAGGAGGGGAAGACAGAGAAGGGGGAGAGAAAGACACCTGCAGACCTGCTTCACCACTTGTGAAGTGCTCCCCCCCCCCACCCCGTAGGTGAGAAGCTAGGGGCTCGAACTAGGATCCTTATGCCGCTGGTCCTTGAGCTTCACGCCATGTGCACTTAACCCGCTGCGCCACCACCTGGTACCCTGGCTCTCTACTTCTGTTAATGGAAAGCTCAAATTTTCCAAGAATGTTCTGGAGCATGGAGGTGCAAATGAGGTTATGTGGAGAGGCCCAAGGCCTTGGGACCTGCAGGTGCCTTGCTGGAAAGACAACAGAATCTCTGCAGAGATCTCTCTAAGTCCATGCAGGGGGGCATATTCGACTCCCACTCATCACGTGATGGCTGCTGTGAGCCTCTGTCCCTTGCATCTGAGTGGCTGTTGGCGCTGGCCATCAGGAGATTGTTCCTGTGTGCTGGGCTAGGCGTGTGCAGGCTGTACATGGCACCGTGAATCTGGTGCAGCAGCATGGTGGGGCCCCACCTCTGGGGTTTCAGCCAGGAAGTGTGGGGTGGGGCAGCCTCGGGCTCCTAACCAGTTCCCCCGGACTCACTGCTGTCACCTGCCACACCCCTCCTCCCCCACCACTGCAGGGCCACACGAGTCACCTCCCCACCTACTCTCCTTAGACTGGGTGCTGAGCCTGGTAGGAAGGAAGCCAGGGTGGGCATGGCAGGCACTTCTGTTCCCCCTACCCCCCAGACTTGCTCTGCACCCGAGGCACACGGTCCATGCAGACGGGAGCGATCCTCACCCGCTTAGCATACTCAGGTCGCACCGTGGACAGAAACTTGAATTTGACGCACAAACGTTCATTAGTGTTCACCTGCAGGACAGACACTTCGGCGCCCTTCAGGCTCAGGATGCTAGCTGAGAGGGAGAGGTGGAGGAAGGTAGGAGGGGGTAGAGGAGAGAGAGGAGAGGAGAGAAGAGGAGAGAGGAAAGAAAGAGATAGAGGAGAGAGAGGAAGAAGAGAGAGAGAGAGAGAAGAAAGACAGAAGAGAGGAGAGAAAGAGGAAGAAGAGAGAGAAGGAGAAAAATAAGAGAGAGGGAGTGAAAGGAGAGAGGATAGCGAGAGAAAGAGGAAAGAGGAGAGAGGAGAGAGAGAAGAGAGATAGAGAAAGAGGAGAGAAGAGAGAAGAGAGAGAGGAGGAAGAGAGGAGAGAAACAGGAGAGAGGAGAGAGAGAAAGGGAGGGAGGAGAGGAAAGAGAAGAGAGAGGGAGAAGAGAGGGAGAGGAGAGAGAGAACAGAGGAAGAGAGAAAGGAGGGAAAGAAAGAGGAGAAAGGGAGGGAGAGAGGAGAGATGTTATCCTTCGGCCTAGACATCCCCTCCCCTACTTCACTTCCCTCACTTTATCTATTCAAATTCACTGCACGGGGGCCGGGTGGCGGTGCACCTGGTTGAGCGCACATGTTACAGTGCACAAGGACCTGGGTTTGAGCCCCCGGCCCCCACCTTCAGGGGAAAGCTTTGCGAATGGTGAAGCAGTGTTGCAGATGTCTCTGTCTCTCCCTCTCTATCACCCCCCTTCCCTCCCGATTTCTGACTGTCTCTATCCAAATAAATAAATAAAGATAATTAAAAAAATTCACTGCACAAAAATAAGAGATACCCCTAATCTCTGCTGACAGCAACAACATTAAGGTCACCCCCTTGATAAGCTCTGGAAAAAACACCGTATACATTTGGCCAAGAGATAGATTAGCAAAAACATCTCCACTAAAGGACAATCTCTGTTAGAATTGTCCAACAAGTAAAAGGCAGTGAAACTTCAGGTACACTTAGATCCCACTCAAACGCAAGATCTATTCCCTCCTCAACTTAAGGCCAGAGCCCATAAAGCCAGTACCAGCTCGGAAACGACAAAGACTCAGCCTTGGCAGCTGGGAGAAAGTCTAAGCTCCAGAGACAGAAAGGTCTGCAACAGCTGGACAAAGGCAAAAGCCTGGCTCACTCTGAGGGCCTTTTTGGTCACCTGCCAAGCCACCCCCACCACCTGAGAGGGAGGGAGGGAGGAGACAGAGATGCAGGCGGTGCCAGCAGCCCTGGATGAGCCCCTCCTCTGCCTTCCCAGCTGGCCCGCCCACCACTTCCTGTCCCTGCAGCTCACTCTGTGCTCCTGTCAGTCACCACCCTGCAGACACGCCCACTCCAGATACACACAGGGACATGTGACAAGTGACAGCGGTAGCAAAGGCTGTGCAGATCATCCCCAGCAGATGCTGGTACTCACAAAATGACTGGTTTGTCCCCCCTCCTCCCCCCAGGGCCCTGTCCCCAACCCTGGGGACTCCTGCTCAACTCCATGGCTAAAGAGACTTACCTTTTTAAAATTTTATTTCTTTTAGAATTTTACGTAACTAATTGATTTATTTTTAATGAGAGCTAGAGATAGATAGACCAGAACACTGTTCATCTCTGGCTTCTGGTGGTGATGGGAATTGAACCTGGGTCCTCCAAGTGTCAGACATGACAGTTTTTTTGATATGAAAGTCTTCTGCAAAAGCATTATGCTATCTTCCCAGCCCTTACTTTTTTTTTTTTTTTTAAAAAGAAAGATAACACTCTAAGTGTTATCTTTATTTTTAAAAATTCATTTATTTATTCATGAGAAAGACAGGTGGAGAGAGAGAAAGAACCAGACATCACTCTGGTACATGTGCTGTCGGGGATTGAACTTAGGCCCTCATGGTTGAGAATCCAATGCTTTATCCACTGCGCCACCTCCCAGACCACCCCAGCCCTTACTTTTCTTTCAGATTTATTTTATTGGGGGCCAGGCAGTGGTGCACACATTGCTGTGCACAAGGATTCAGGTTTAAGGTCCTGCTTCTCTCCTGCTGGGGGGAAGCTTCATGAGTGGTGAATCAGTGCTGCAGGTGTCTCTACTCCCTTCCTCACTCAAGTTTCTCTCCATCTCTTTCTTTCTCTAAAAAAAAGAAAGAAAGAAAGAAAGAAAGAAAGAAAGAAAGAAAGAAAGAAAGAAAGAAACAAAAGGAGGCTGGGTGGTAGTGCAGCGGGTTAAGTGCACATGGTGCAAAGCACAAGGACCAGTGTAAGGATCCCAGTTCCAGCCCCCCCCGGCTCCCCACCTGCAGGGGAGTCGCTTCACAGGCGGTGAAGCAGGTCTGCAGGTGTCTATCTTTCTCTCCCCCTCTCTGTCCCCCCCCCATTTTCTCTGTCCTATCCAACAATGATGACATCAGTAACAATAACAACTACAACAACAATGAAAAACAAGGGCAACAAAAGGGAAAAAAACAGCCTCCAGGAACAGTGGATTCGTAGTGCAGGCACCAAGCCCCAGCAATAACCCTGGAGGCAAAATAATAATAATAATAATAGCCAGAGGTAGAATCATCAAGCACCAGTCTCCTTTAGCTCAGTGGCAATTTAAAAAAAGAAGCCATGGAGCCAGGCGGTGGTGCACCTGGCTAAGTGCTCATATTACAGAGCACAAGGACCCGGGTTTGAGCTCCTGGTCCCCACCTGCAGGGGGAAATCTTCACGAGTGGTGAAGCAGGGATGCAAGTGCCTTTCTGTTTCTCTCTATCTCCCCATCCCTCTCAATTTCTCTCTGTCTCTACCCAATAATAAATAAATAAATAATCTAAAACAGGAAGTCATAAAAACAAAAGCACTTTTGTGAAGCATAAAACATGTATCTGTGACTACTAAGACCTTTTTCTGCTCTTCACCAAATAGGAAATGTAATTCACCTAAAAAAATAATAAAGATAGATCTTATTTAGTACCCATGAAAGAGAGACCTTTACACGACACACACACAGAGACAGCAGAGCACCATGTGTTGGGGATCAGACAGGGAGGAAATCCCAGGGCACACTGAGTTGTCACGTGTGAGCACTGTACGCAGAGCTGCTGGTCAGAGGGGAGACTGGGGGGGTCTGAGCCGTGACATCCCTCAGGGCCCCTCACTCACCATCTCCCTTCAGTGTCCACTCGATGCGGAGCAGCGGCAGCAGGCTTCCATGCTGGGTCAGTGTGAAGTCCAGTTGGGCCTGGACCTCTCTGGGGGGCGACGGGGTCAGGCTGTGCGGCCTGACCCAGCTCTTGTCCAAGCAGCTACCTAGCGGGTGGGCAGGCGGGCGGGCAGACACAAGGTAGCCGTCACGGACGTGCCAGCTCGGCCAAACTCACAGACAGAGGGAGATGGGAGCACAGGGTCCCACAGATGGCAGGTCCAGGGCAACGGACAGCCCCCTCTTTGCAGCACATGCACACATGCAGACATTCTGGACAGGTGACAAGGTGCCTGGCAGGACTAGTGGACAATGCCATGGCTGGGAATGGGGATATGCATATGCGAGGGACCAGGCAGTGATGTAATTCCTTCCTTTCATCTTTCCTTCTTCCCTCCATCCCTCCCTCCCTCCCTCCCTCCCTCTCTCCCTTCCTTCCTTCCTTCCTTCCTTCCTTCCTTCCTTCCTTCCTTCCTTCTCTTCCCTTCTTTCTTTCCTCTCTCTTCCTGTCCTTTTTCTGTTTCTTTCTCCTCCCTCCCTTCCTTCCTCCCATTCTTTCTTCCTTTCTTGTCCTTCCCCAGAGCCCTGCTCAGCTCTGGCTGATGGTGGCACTGGAGATTGAACCTGGGACCTCAGAGCCTCAGGCAGGAGAGTCTTTTGCAGAATTCCTGTGCTGTCTCCCCAGCACACAACTGCTTTCTGTGACTCTGCAGAGATGCTGAGCATGTGTGGCCCCTGTCTGAATTATTATTTTCCCCTTTACCATTTTAGTGGGAGGAGTTAGTGGTTTAATACAGCACAGGGGTTGGCACAGGGGTGCAGACTCCTCTCCCCATGACAGGTGCCTGCAGAATGCTCGCCCTAGCTTGGGGCCTTTCCCACTGGGACCCCAGTACCCCTTCCCTTCCTCCCTCCCTCTCCTCCTTCTGCAGAGCCCTTTGCTTTGCTGAAATATATTATTATCAGCATTTATTTATTATTATTATTTTCACCAGAGCACTGCTCAGCTTTGGCTGGTGGGAGTTCTGGGGATTGAACCTGGGACCTCAGAGACTCAGGCAGGAGTCTTATGCCATCTCCCTTCTTGAATTAAAATGAAACAAAATCCATACCCGGTGATATTTCTCTCTTTCTCCTCTCTCCTCCCTAACACAATGAGTCCTGGCAAGTCAGATGACACTTTAGGGACAGAGGGCGGTGCCCCAGGAAGTGTTTTCAGGCCCCAAGGGACACTGAGTGCCTGCCTCTTGTGTGTGAGGACTGTCCTTTTAGGCGGGCCTCTGTTGACCCTCCCCTCCCTCCCCACACCTTCCCCACGCCTGCAGCAGCAGGAGACCAAAGAGGTGACTCACTTTTCCTGATGATGCAGCCCAGCTCCTGTGGAAGAAAGGCAGTGATTCATATCTTAGGCCCCAATGTGGTGTGCAAAAAGCAACCCAATAAAGTGAACATACGACCAGGGGTCAGTTCCAGACCAAAGTTTCATCTCCTTCCTTTGTGTGTTATGGGGAGTGGGTGGGTGGGCACAGGAAATCTTGCACACAAAAAAATAAATAAATAAAATAAGGTCAAAAAGTCTAATGGCCAGGCTCAGGTGGTGGTGCACCGGGTTAAGCACACATCCCAAAAAGCGCAAGGATCCCGGTTCGAGCCCCTGGCTCCCTACCTGCAGGGGGTGGGGGGGGTCGCTTCACAAGAGGTAAAGCAGGTCTGCAGGTGTCTGTCGTTCTCTCCCCTTCTCTGTCTTCCCCTCTTCTCTCCATTTCTCTGTTCTATCCAACAACAACTTCAGCATCAACAAGAACAACAGCAACAACAACAATGGAAAAAAAAAAATGGCCGCCAGGAACAGTGGATTTGTAGCGCAGGCACCGAGCCCCGGTGATAACCCTGGAGGAAAAAAAAAGTCTAAAGGCCACTAGGGAAAGATAGAAACAGGCTGGAGAGATGGATTCATCTGCCAATGTCCATGTCCAGGGGAGAAGCAACTACAGAAGCCAGAACTCCCACCTTCTGCTCCCCATAAAGAATTTTGCTCCATACTCCCAGTGGGGGAGAAGTGAAAAGGGGAAGATGACCAGAGGGCTCTGAACTCCAACTCCGTCAGGACCCGGAAAGAAAAGAGGAAGAAAGGAAGGACAATCAGAAGTAGAAATAGGTATAGGTATGAGTCAGAAAGGAAGAGAAAACAGGACCATAGAAACAACTGGGCAAATACATATAAATATAAATAGTCATAGACATAGCAGTCAACCCGTATCTTGATCTTGGGAGAACTAATGTAGTTTCCAGTGGAGGGAATGGGGGCACAGATAAAGCAATATTAAATCACTAAAAAGAAAAAAGAAAAAGTCTAAAGGCAACAATATGAAGCTTTGAATTTTTCTAGGTCTCTAAGGATTTACTGTTCTTCCCTGTAACTCAGGGCTGATGGTCATTTTACCACAAGTGTAAAAATCACCAAATTGGGCTGTGTGGAACTAAAGAGGAGATAACTCAGACCTAGAAGTACCCTTAGCATTAGCTAAAGCCCACACAGGGAGCAGTGACAAGACGGTGGGACTCCCTCAGAGATGGCAAAATAATCTGGTAACTTTTAAAAATATATATTTATTTTCGATAGAGACAGAAATTAAGAGAGAAGGGGGAGATAGAGAGACATAGAAACACCTGCAGCCCTGCTTCACTACTCATGTAGCTTCCTCCCTGTAGATGGGGCACAGGGGCTTGGGCACAGTAACACATGCCTTCAAACCACCTGGCACCACCTGGCATCGGGGACTGTGAATCTCTTGAGACTGACAGGGTGCTCTACTTTTGAGGCAGCAAACGCTGCACCCGTGCTATTGGACACAAGCCATGCTGCATCCCATCCCAGGCCCACGGCCTCAGGAGAATGAGCCGAGCCCTATCCTGGATGACTTGTTCATTCACTGCCATCAGGGTTATTGCTGAGAATGGAGGTATACTTCCTAACTTCCAACTACATTCCAGGGCTCCAGATATCAAAACTGTATGGGTTAGAACTGAAACACAGGCCAGTGGACTAGAACTGCGAGTTCAGACTTGTGAGAACTCTGGTGGTTATCTTATCTTTGGGGGTTGGGAGGGTGAAGACACAGAATATTGGTGGTGGGTGTGGTTTGGACTAAACACAGTAATCTTACAATCTGGGAACAAACTATTAATAACAAATTGAAAAAGAGAGAGAGAGAGAAACATCAGAGAGTCCGGGCCAGGTGGTGGTGCACCTGGTTGAGCGCACATGTTACAATGCACAAGGACCCAGGTTCAAGCCCCTGGTCCCCATCTGCAAGGGGAAAGCTTCACAAGTGGTGAAGCAGGGCTGCAAGTGTCTGTCTGTTTCCCTCTTTCTCTCAATTTCTGACTATCCATATTCAATAAATAAAGATAATAAAATTGCATATAAAAACAGAGAATCTAGAAATAAGCCCTCACATCTATAGATACTGAATTCACAATGAGAGCTCAGAACATTAAACATAGAAAGGAGAACATTTTCTTTTCTTTTTTGTCTTCCCTTTCCTTTCTCTCCCTCTCCTTCTTTCTCCTCTCTCACTTCTCTCTTTTTTTTGTCATCACCATGACTTTACCACTGCAGCTGGTGAAAATCTCCCTTTCAGATAGAAAGAGGCAGAAGTAGAGAGAGGAAGAATGCCTACAGCACCATAGTGGGGACCAGTCCTGACCCAGTCAGACACGTCACAGAGCAGAACACTATGCAAGTGAACTGTCTCGCTGACTGTCTCGAACCAGGATCCTTGCGCCAGTCCTTGCACTTTGTGCCATGTGAGCTTAACCCACTGCACGACCGCCCGGCCCCAGGGTTAACAGTTATTATATACTTTCCGCATCTTTGGGAGCTTCTCTCTGCCCTAATCCAGCTTTCTAGTCCTATTCTCAACTCTGACACCATCTCCCCAGAAAATACTTTTAGCCCACCTGCATGTTAGCTGTCAGGCTCAGGAAAAAACTACTGAAGTCATGGGCCACGGAACATACTTAAAGGACTTCCTAGCTTCTTCCCACATGAAAAAGACCCCTAATTTCATCTGCTCTATTCCTGGCTGTGCGTGTCTATTGAACAATTTTCTTTCTATCATACCACCTTTCTGCCACCAAGTTGCAGATGCTAGCATGACAGCATCCTGACTTCCCTGGGCAGATGACCTCACCAGTGTGTCCTGGAACCTCTCCATCCCAGATCCCTGCCCCACTAAGGAAAGAGAGAAACAGGCTGGGGGTGTGGACCTACCTGCCAACACCCATGTCCAGCGGAGAAGCAATTACAGGAGCCAGACCTCCCACCTTTTGCATCCCATAAAGAATTTTGGTCCATCCTCCCGGAGGGATAAAGAATAGGGAGGCTTCCAATGGAGGGGATAGGGCACAGAACTCTGGTGGTGGGAACTGCATGGAACTGTACCCCTGTTATCTTATAATCATTATTAAATCACTAATAAAAATAAAAAATAATGGACCTGCCACACAATCTGGCAATTTCTCTGCTCGGCATCTATCCAAAGAGCACTTATCCCAAAAAGTCTATAGACACCACAGTAGATGGAAGTGCTGTTAATAACAGTCCCAATATGGAAACAACCCAAGTGCTGAGGAAGTCATGGCAGATACACAATAGAACAGCACTCCCAGCTAAGAGATGACGGAAGCTTCTCTTTTGCTACAATCTGGCTGTGCTGGCAAGAGAGGGAGATAGGCCGGAAGGAGGAGAAATACCCGGGAATCTCACTCAAAGATGGGATTTAAGAATCAAGGGGAAATACAGGCTGAATCCCCAATGGACTGTGGTCTGCAGCATCAGATCTGGGGACTCAGAGAGGAAGGGAGGGTTGAGGAGGGGTCAGAGGTCTCATCCCTTCTGTTGGAGGTTGGGGGGAATGAGGCATGGTGATTCCCTTCTTGGGGATATTAAGGGGCCCTCATGACAATAATAGCCCTGCAAATCAACATTTCCTCAAGTTAGCAAGAAAAACGAACTGAGAATGGCTTTCTCTTTCTTCCTCTCTCTCCCTCTCTCTCTTTTTTTTTTTTTTTGCTGACACTATAAATCCACTGTCCTAGTGGCCCTCCCCCCCATTTTATTGGACAGGATAGAGAGAAATTGAGAGAGAAGTGGAAAACAGAGGGAAAGAGAGAGACACCTACAGACCTGCTTTACAGCTTATGAAGTGTCCCCTAAAGGTGGGGAGCTGGGGGCTCGAACCGGGATCCTTGTGTGGGCCCTTGCACTTCAATACAATGTGTGCTTAACCCAGTACACCACCCCTGAGAATGGCTTTCTTAGCCTTTATACTTTGAACCAGGACCAATTTCTGGTTTAACTATATATATACGTATACGTATACATATATTTATTACTATTTGCCACCAGGGTTATCACTGGAGCTCAGTGCCTGCACTACAAATCCACTGCTCTGGGCAGTCATTTTTTCCTGTTTCTCTTTATTTCCCCCCCTTGATTTTTATTTGATAGGACAGCGAGAAATTGAGAGGAGAGGGAGAGACAGGAGAAGAGACAGACAAATAATTGCTTTACCACTGTGAAGTGTCCACCCTGTAGGCAGGGAGCGGGGTTCCAACCTGCTTGGTAATATGTGTGCTTACCCAGGTACCCCCCAATTATATTTGAACTACAATGTGCCAGAGTGATGCTTTGCTTTTCTCTCTCATAAATGAATGCATAAGTTTACTACCCTGAGAGATGGTGTAGTGGATAGGGTGCTGGACTCTCAAGCATGAGGTCCTAGGTTTGATCCCTGGCAGTACATGTGCCAGAGTGGTGCTTTGTTTCTCTCTCTCTCTCTGCTTGGAAAGAGGACAAAGGCCAGACTTAACCACATTGCCAATGCTCACAGCTTCTGCACTGCACTTCTATGCAGACAGATATGGGCTTTAAATAAGGGGCTCAGGCCAAGCAGCCAGGAACAATGTTAGGCCTGCCCTAGTCACCACACTGACCTATCTTAAAAAAATATATTTGATTTATTTATTAATGAGAACGATAGGAGGAAAGAAAGAACCAGATACACTCTGGTACATGTGCTGCCAGGGATCAAACTCGGGGATCATGCTTGAGAGTCTAATGCTTTATCCACTGCTCCCAGACCACCCCTATTAAAAAAGAGTTTATTATCTTTATTAATTAGAGATAGTTAGAAATCAAGAGGGAAGGGGGTGATAGAGAGGGAGAGACAGAGAGATACCTACAGCCCTGCCTCACCACTCATGAAGCTTTCTCCCTGCAGCTGGGGACCAGGGATTTGAACTTGGGCCATTGCACACTGTAATGTGTGCGCCCAACCAGGTGTGCCTCCACCAGGCCCCTACTGCCCTTTTTTTTTTTTCCTCCTGCATGAGGATTATCGCTGGGGCTCAGTGCCTGCATGACTCCACTGTGTCAACAGATACCACAGCAGTACTCCACTGATCATGAACCCCCCCTCCCTCAAAGTTGCTCCCATGTGGTGGCCCAGGGTTGGAACCTGGGTCTCTGCACACATACCAGCATATAACCGAGGGAGCCACTTGCCAGCCTTTTTTTTTTTTTTTTTAATATTTATTTATTCCCTTTTGTTGCCCTTATTGTTTTATTCTTGTAGTTATTATTGTTGTTGTTGTTAATGTCATTGTTGTTGGATAGGACAGAGAGAAATGGAGAAAGGAGGGGAAAACAGAGAGGTGGGGAGAAAGATAAGGCACCTGCAGACCTGCTTCACCACCTGTGAAGCGACTCCTCTGCAGTTGGAGAGCTGGGGAGGCTTGAACCGGGATCCTTACACCGGTCTTTGTGCTTTGTGCCATGTGCGCTTAACCCACTGCGCCACCGTACCGTCCTACTCCCACTTGCCAGCCTTCTTTATGGGAGCCCCCATCCGCTGGGCCCACAGCCCTGCATGAGGAGCAGAGCAGGCAAATAGAAGTTGCTCCCAGCCTGGGCTGGGGTGGGGGGTGTCAGTGAACACACAAGGTGTGTGTGAGGGTCTGGAGAGACACAGCCCACCTCCTGGAGGCAATGAGGACAGCTGGGGACAGGTAGTGTGTAAAGAGAAGTCAGGACACCAAACCAGGTTCTCCATGGCCTCACCCCACCATACTGTATTCACAAAAAGGCCAGCAGAGGCAGGCTGGGAGGAAGGAAGGAGAGAGAGAGTGAGGGAGAGAGGGAGGGGAGGGCTCTCATTTTCAGGGGAGTTGGCCCATGGAGAGGGGATGCTGTCTGTGGAGAGGCTGCGCTGTCTCTTAGTTAGCCATGTGGGGATGCAGGTATAGGAGAGGCTCCCAGGGAGAAGTCTTGTCCTCTCTCTCCCCTTGGGAGTCCTAGCAGCCCTGCTCGGTGACCTCTGCTAGCTTCTTACCATGCACATCAAAGCCAAAACCCCCTTTTTGCAGCCTAGGAGGTGGCAGGGTGGCTATAGAGCATCAGGTCCTGGGTTCAATCCCTGGCATCAGGTGTGCCAGAGTGATACTCTGTTTCTCTTTCTCAAAAAGAAAGAAAGGAAGAATAAAAGATTGATTTTGTTTATTATCTTTACTTATTGGATAGAAGCAGCCAGAAATTGAGAGGGAAAGGGGAGATAGAGAGGGAGAGAGACAGAGAGACACCTGCAGTCCTGCTTCACCACTTGCAAAGCTTTCCCCCTACAGGTGGGGCCCCGGGGCTCAAACCCAGGTCCTTGCCCATTGTAACACGTGTGCTCAATCAAGTGCGCCACCAACCACTTATGAGGGGGAGACAAAGCCAGAGCATGACTCTGGCAGAGATGTCTGAGATGGAGCTTGGGACCCTTCACTCCTGAGAGTTCCAGATGATAAATAATGTCACTTCTGGGTGCCATGGGACCTTTGGATCTGCTTTCACACCACCCCCTCAGTGGATTCTCTTGCTTCTCTTCCCTAGTCCTGGACACCGAAGGGTCCTAGCTCGGCCCTTTCTATCTTCTTTTTTTTCTTTATTATTATTTTTAAAAATTTTAAAAATATTTATTTATTCCCTTTTGTGGCTCTTGTTGATTTATTGTTGTAGTTACTATTGTTGTTGTTGATGTCGTCGTTGTTGGATAGGACAGAAATGGAGAGAGAAGGGGAAGACGGAGAGGGGGAGAGAAAGACACCTGTGAAGCCACTCTCCCTACAGGTGGGGAGCCCGGAGCTCGAATCGGGAGCCTTACGCTGGTCCTTGCGCTTTGCGCCACCTGCGCTTAACCTGCTGCACTACCGCCAGACTCCCCCTTTCTATCTTCTAGAATGTTCTGGTGCCTCCTCCTGCTGGACTCTCCCACGTAAGGGCCCAGGCACCAATGACAAGCCTCTACTCAACTCTCCGGAGGCTCCCTATGGCTTCTCTAGGGGCGCAGGGGAAGGGTGGCCATGCTGAGGAGGTGGGCTGGGGCCCTGGAGGGGGTGGGCTGGGGCCCTGGAGGGGTTAGGCCGGGGCCCTGGCATCCTCAGCTGTCGTTTGGGGTTGGGTGTGCGCGTGGGGGGCACACAGGGCTGACAGCTAAACTGGTGGTTTCCCAGCGGGGGTGGCACAGGGGAGGCCAGAGGGTGGTGCCTTCCAGGGTGGTGGCTGTAGCTGTGCCCGCAGGCTCTTACCCCCCGCCCCAGCCTGAAGGAGTGGGGGGTGGCGGGGGCAGCTGTCTAGCCGGGCGCGCGGTTCGGGTCCTGGAGCCCCGCGGCCGCTTCCTCCGCGCCCCGCCCCGCCTCGCTTCGCCCCGACGGGGGATCCCAGGCCAGGTTGTAAGGGCCGCGGAACTGGGTGTAACGCGCCCCCAAGCCTCCATGACTCCCAGCACCCAGCCCACCGCGCCCCAGCCCCTGACCCCCAGCCCCGGGGTGCCCTACCCCACCCCAGCCGCATCTGACCTCCAGCGAGCAGTTGGCGGGCTCGGTCTCCAGCAGCCGCAGAGAGGCTCCCCCCGCCACCAGCGCGCCCAGCAGCACCAGCAGCAGCACCCGTGGGCGCCCCGTGCAGACCCCCATGCCCGGCCTGCCCAACGCCGCCGCTCCGCTTCCGCTTCCACCCGGGCCCGGGGCGGGCCCGGGGCGGGCTCTCGGTCCAGGATCCGCGCCTCCCGCCCCGCCCGGTCCGGGGCCCCGCGCCACCTCCCACCCCGCCTGCCTCGCACCTCCTGCTGGGCAGCTCTGCCGCCTCCTACCGCGAGGCCAGCCCGCCCGCCCTTGACCACTTGCCAGACCCTCAGGCTGCCTCTGCTACCTCTTGCAGACAGACAGACAGACAGATAGACAGACACAGACAGACTTCTGGCCTGGCAGAGGAGAGAGGGGAGAGAGAGAGAGAAAGAGAGAAGAGAGAAGAGAGAGAGAGAGAGAGGAAGGAGACTGTCTCGACTACCTCTTGTCTAGAAGGGCAGAAAGAGACAGACAGGCACACACACACACACACACACACACACACTGGAGGAAGCTTTGGTGCTGTGGTCTTTTTCCCTCGGTCACCTTCCTTCTATATGAAAAAGTTGTCCCAGAGTGCTAAAAACAAGAGACAAGGCGAGCAGGCTAGAGCAACAGCAGCAGGACACACACACACACACACACACACACACACACACACACACACAGATATCAGAGCAATAGCAGCAGGAAAAAGAGAGACAGAGAGAGAGAAGGAGAGAGATATCAGAGCAGCAACAGGAGAGAGACAGAGGAAGAGAGAGATATCAGAGCAGCAGAGAAAGAGAGAGGTCAGAGCAGCAGCAGCAGCAGCAGCAGCAGCAGCAGCAGCAGCAGCAGCAAAGAGAGAGATATGTCAGAGCAGCAGAGAGACAGAGACAGAGGCCAGAGCAGCATTCTGGCATATGTGGTACAGAAGCTGAACTGAGAAGCTCATGCTCGCCAGCCCAGAGCTGGACCACTGCACCATTTCTCACTTCCCCAGATGCTCTTCTCTGGTTTTTGCCTTCCTTCCCCATGGCCTTGCTCAGCTCTGGCTGGTGGTGGCACTGGGGATCGAGCCCAGGACCTCAGAGCCTCAGGCATAAGTCTTTTGCAGAACCACTTCACTGTCTCCCCGGACTCCCCTTTGTTGGTTTCTGAAAGGATTTTGGAAAACTCTGTGTGTCCTCTTGAACATTTAAAAAAAATCTTTATTTATTAGATACGACAGCCAGAAGCAGAGAGGGGAGGGGTGGCAGAGGGGGAGAGACAGAGAGGCACCTGCAGCCTTGCTTCACCACTTGTGAAGCTTTCCTCCTGCAGGTGGGGACTAGGGGCTCAAACCTGGGTCCTTGGGCACTGTAGCATGTGCGCTCAAGCAGGTGCACCACCACCTGGCCCCACCTTTTGAACATTTTTTAAAAAATTGTTTTTTAAATCTTATTTGTGATTTAATACTGATTTACAAAATTATGAGATAGTTGGAGTATAATTCCAAGCTGTTCCTTCCACCTGAGTTCTGTGTCCCCATTCCCTCAACAGCAGGAAGAAGGAGGAGAAGGGGCGGGGCCTCTTTTTTTTTTTTTTTTGCGAATTCCTGTGTTTCAATTTTCTGTATTCCTCATACTAGTGAGACCATACGGTCTTCCATGTCATTACTTACAACACTAAGCAAAACCACCTCCCATTTCATTCATTCACTCATTTTGTCCCAAAGGACACAATCTCAATCTCTTTCTTTCTCAACCAAGGTTATCCCTAGGGCTCAGTGCTGGCACTATGAATCCACTGCTCCTGGTGGCCATTTTTTCCTTTTAAATTTTTATTATATAGGACAGAGAAAAATTGAAAGGGGAGAGAGAGACAGAGAGAGAGGCACTTGCAGATCTGCTTCACTGGTCAGGGAGCACCCTGCAGGTGGGGAACAGGGGCTTGAACCCTGGTCCTTGTGCATGGTAATATATGTGCTCAACTGGTTTCAACTGGTTTCAGCTCCTCAATTGCATCTTTTTGATCGCAGAGTAGTATTCCATGGAGTATCTATCCCATAACTCCTTTATCCAGTCATCTGTGATGTGTATTTAGGTTGCTTCTTTTTCTCGGTAATTGTGAATAAATGCAGCTATGAACATAGGGGTGCATGTTTCTGGGGGAGCTCTCTGACTGATGATTCCCACTTGCTTTATCAGTTTAACTGAGATGAAGGTAAAGCAAGAGGTTTGAAAGCATGAAAGGTTTGAAAGGAATAGGGAAGCTACCAGCTACTCCTAATGACTCAGCAGGGTGGAAGTGCCCCCAATTGAGCACACATATTGCGGTGTTCAAGGACCCAGGTTCAAGCCCCTGATCCTCACCTGCAGGGGGGGGGACTTCATGAGGGGTGAAGCAGGGCTGCAGGTGTCTCTTTCCCACTCCCTCTCTCCCTCTCTCAATTCCTCTCTGTCTCTATCCAATAATAAATAAATAAATATATCTTTTAGGGGCCAGGTGGTGGCACACATGGTTGAGTGTACATGTTACAATATGCAAGGTTCCAGGTTCAAGTCCTTTGCCAGGGGCTGGCCCTGGCATGTTATCAGGGTCTCTGAAAGATGAGGGGAGTCAGCACAGAATGTGGTGGGAGACACGTCAACTGCTTCAGGAGCAGGAGAGAGGAGTCTCCACTTTCTTTTCTGCAGTGCTTTATTACTTATACATTTTTCGCCTGGATACAACATGTGTCAATTCATCATTTTTGCAGTATTCTCTGCACAACTGTTTACCATAAAATTCATTTCTTATTTTAGCAGTTAATAATATAATCTCTCTTTATAACCTGTTTTTCTTGAGTAAGCTTCTTGGAATATCATGAGTTTTCTGTAAAGCATCTATTGTTTCTAAAAGGTTAGTTTCTGTGAAGCAAATTATCTTGTTTAGCTTGTCTTTGTTTCTTGGCAAACACACACCTACAGGGACAGGGCCTTGCTAGTTTCTTTATAGATGGTAACTTATCAACCTCAGCCTGCTTGCCTTTAATGTAAACCACATGACCAAGGTACTTACCATAGATGCCCGTAAATCAAAGAGGGAGGTCAATAGGTGGGGGTAATTGGTATGGGCCCTTATACTTTGGGGGAGACTACAATCTACCACCTATTCTGTAAGCTACCCAAGGCGGCCCTTGTGCCCTGGGAAGAACCCAAGTTTCTTGTTCTCTTGTATCTATTTAGCCAGTTTGGTTCTGTAGTAGTCACAGGCTGGGATGGCAAGCAGCTCTTCCTCTGTGAGCTTTTTGATGAGTGCAGTAGATTCTTCTTCTAGGCCACCTTGGGTCTTATTACACTCACTGCTGCAATTGTTATTTTTATGCACTTCCCCTGTAAAGTTCCTATGGTTAAAGTAGCCAAAAAGTCCCCAAATTATCAATGTGATCATAAGCAAAAGGATGAGTAGCTTCGGCTTTGTCCAGGACTTCCTGCTTTGCAGGCGGCCTCAGTCTACACTGACTTTGTCAGACAGCAGACTTGACTCTGCTTCTGCCAGTCCCTGGTCCCCACCTGTAAGGGGAAACTTCATGAGTGGTGAAGCCATGCTACAGATGTGTTTCTCTTCTCTGTGTTTCTCTTCCCCTTCCCTCTCAATTTCTCTCCGTCAAAGAGAGACAGATATAGATAGAAATAGAGAAAAGAAGAAGAAGAAAAAGGTAAGAAGATGACAAAGAAGATGAAGAAGGAGGCGAAGACGATGGAGCAGAAGATGAAAAAGGAGGAGGGGAAGACACAGAAGATGGAGAAGACAGAAGGAGAAGAAGAAGGGGGAAGGAGAGGGGGAAGGAGTGAAAGAATTAGTGTCTACTGTGTTTCCGGCTAGTATTTCAATCCAAAATTATTCTAGCAGGAATGTCCCCTGTCTTGGTGAGCAAGTCTTTGGCCTCCCTTCTCACCAGAGACCTGGTCTGAAGATTCTCCCATACACACTTTTCTAGGAGTGATGATTGGTAGAACCTTGAAGACAGGCAGGTGGCTGAGCCAATGGGGCAGCTCGCTGGGAGAGCCTTAGGGATGGAGCAGTTGGTGGGGCAGAGCTGGCAGGGAGCCCTGCAGAGCCTGGCCTGGGCAGGGGGGCAGAGGGGGAGCCCTTCTTGGAGAGATGAGGCCATTGTGGGAGGACGGGCTTGTAGTCACCACTCAGACAGGCGGCGCTGGGATCTTGGTGTTTCGATCTGAGCTAACTGAGATTTAGCCACGAAGCTGCAGTGGAAGGAAGACGGGCAGAGAGCCCGTGGGCCTGGACTCCAGGGGTTTCATTTTCCACAAGACTGGGCAGGTGAGAGTGGAGAGTCTATCCCCTTGCCACCCCCCACCCCACCCCAAGACAACTGCAGGCTGTGGCCAGGGGCCAGGAACCAGGCAGATGGGGGAACCAAAGTTCAAGCTACCCAGTTAGAGAGGCCTGGTCTCTAGGCTGTTCAATTGTGGAGGAGTTTGATTACGGATCTGAATCTCAGCTGCCTCGCCCGGGAAGGGAAACTGTTTATAGCTGGCTGATGAGGTTGATCTAAGGATACGTAGGTGACCGAGGACCTGGTGCACTGGCCCCACGTGTGTCACTTATCTACCTTTGCCTCTTCCTTTGACCCTTCTCCCTTGCCATTAGGCCTGCTTTTTCTTTTAAATAATTTTATTAGTGATTTAATAATGATGAACAAGACTGTAAGATCACAGGGGTTTAATTTCACACAGTTCCCACCACCAGAGTTCCCTGTCCCATCTTCTCCATTGGAAGCTTCCCTATTCTTTATCCCTCTGGGAGGATGGACCCAAATTCTTTTGTAATTGGTTCATTTGTAGCCAAATTCTGTAATTTCTTCTCTGCTGGACATGGGTGTTGGTGGGTGGATCCACATCCCCAGCCTGCTTCTGCCTTTCCGTAGTGGGGCAGGGTTCTGGGGAGGGGAGCTTACAGGACATATGGTGAGGTTGTCTGCCCAGGGAAGTCAAGATGGCATCATGGTAGCATCTGCAACTTGGTAGCTAAAATTGTTCAATAAACAGACACCCAAAGCTAGGGATAGAGCAGTTGAAACTAGGGGTCTTCATGTGGGAAGAAACTAGGAAGTCTTTTAGGTATGTTCCATGTGGCCCATGACTTTAGTTGTTTTTTCCTGAATCTGACAGCTAGCATGCAGGTGGGCTAAAAGATATATTTATTTATTTATTATTGGATAGAGACAGAGAGGAATTGAGAGAGGGAGAGAGGGAGTGGGAAAGAGACACCTGCAGCCCTGCTTCACCCCTCATGAAGTTCCCTCCCTGCAGGTGAGGATCAGGGGCTTGAACCTGGGTCCTTGAACACCGCAATATGTGTGCTCAATTGGGGGCACTACCACCCTGCTGTACCATCAGCTGAGTCATTAGGAGTAGCTGGTAGCTTCCCTATTCCTTCCAAATCCTTATGCATGGTGACATGTGTGCTTAACCTACTCCCAGACACCCTGAAGTTTCCCATTCCATTATTAGTGTGCAGAATGGTCAAAAACACGGGGGCTGACCAGAATGCGGCTCACCTCTAACTTATGGTGGTGTCAGGGATTGAACCTGGGAGCCCAGAGCTTCAGGGATGAAAGTCTTTTGTAGTATCATTATACTACTACCCCCTCAACACCCTCCAAGCATCTTTGAAAGAGAATATTGCATACTGGCTATGACAAATTTTCAATAAAAATTCAAAGTCACTTCAAAAGAAGGACCCAGAAAATGACTGGCAGGTAGCAGTGCTGTGGAATCCTTGTGCATGTCTGGTGGGGATATAAGATGGCACTCGAAGGCCGGGCGGTGGCGCATCTGGTTAAGCACACATATCACCATGCATAAGGACCCAGGTTCAAGCCCTTTCTCCTCACCTGCAGGAAGAAAGCTTCATGAGTGGTGAAGCAGGCCTGCAGGTGTCTCTCTGCCTCTCTCCCTTTCTATCTCACCTCCCTTCTCAATTTCTCTTTGTCCTGTCAAGTAAAAATATAAAGAAATAAAAAAAGGAAAAATGATCACTGGGAGTGGTGGATTCCTAGTGCAGGCACTGAGCCACAGTAATAACACTGGTGGCAAAAAAAAAAAATGCACACTAACAGTGGGAAATAGTGTAGTGATTACTCAGGCAATCAGACATAGAGTTATAGTCGTAGCTACTGAATCTGCTTCTGGTCGCATGTGAGAACAGCCACAGCCCTATTCACAGCAAGTTCATTCTCAAAGGGTGAAACAAACAATCCAAATGCCCACTGAGAAAAACGGGTAGACAAAACATGGTGGACAGACTATCAGCTGTAAGAAAAAAGGACATTTTGTCATAGGCCACAGTGTGGACAAGCCTTAAAGACATGGTGCTAAGTGAAATAAGCCAGTTTCTAACGAACGAATGCGGTGTGTTTCCTCTTCCTTTTTTTGGCCTCCAGGGTTATCACTAGAGCTTGGTACTGGCACTATAATCCACAGCTCCTGGCGGCCATTTTTTCCATTTTATTGGACAGGATGGAGAGAAATGGAGAGAGGAGGGGGAGATAGAGAGGGAGAGAAAGATAGACACCTGCAGACCTACTTCACTGCTTGTGAAGTGTCCCCCCTGCGGGTGGGGAGCTGGTGCTTGAACCGGGATTCTTGTGTGGGTCCTTGCACTTTGTACTATGTGTGCTTACTCGGTGGGCCACCACCTGGCCCCTTTCCTCTTCTTCTTCTTTTTTTAAATTTTTATTTATTTATTCCCTTTTGTTGCCCTTGATGTTTTATTGTTGTGGTTATTGTTGTCATTGTTTTGGACAGGACAGAGAGAAATGGAGAGAGGAGGTGGGAAGACAGAGAGGGGGAGAGAAAGATAGACACCTGCAGACCTGCTTCACCGCTTGTGAAGCGACTCCTCTGCAGGTGGGGAGCCGGGGGCTGGAACCGGGATCCTTACGCTGGTCCTTGCGCTTTGCATCACCTGTGTTTAACCCACTGCGCTACAGCCCAACTCCCCCTTTTTTTTTTTAAAGTAATTAAAGAATGTATTTGTTTTCTTTACCAGGGCACTCCTTAGTTCTGCTCTTGCTTACGGCGGTATGGGGGATTGAACTTGGGACTTGAGAGTCTCAGGCATGAAAGTCTCTTTGCATAGCCATTATGCTATCTACCCCCACATGTGAGTCTTCTTCTATGAGATAAAGGGAAGAGTTCAGTTCTAGAGACAGGAAGCAGAACTGAGACTACCAGGAGTAGGAGGGGAGGGACTGGGGAGTTCGTGTTTAGTGGATATGAAGACTGAGTTGGGAGTGAACATTCTGGAGACATTGACCGTTGTGTAGCAAGGTAAATGTAGTTAATAGGCTGGTCTACTTAACCATGGTTAACAAGGCACCAGATGACTCAGGTTTAATCCCCAGCATCACTATAAGTCAGAGATAAGCAGTGCTCTGGTAAAATAATTAGAAATGATAACTATTTTAAAAATGGCATGTTGTATATTGTGCATATTTTACCACAGTAAAAAATAAAAACAAAGGGGGCTGGGCAGTGGTGCACCCAGTTAAGTGCACACAGTACTAAGCACAAGGATCCGGGTTCGAGCCCCTGCTCCCCACCTGCAGCAAGGATTCTTTACAAGCAGTGAAGCAGGGATGCAGGTGTCTCTCTATCTCTCTCCCTCTCTGTCTCTCCCTCCTCTCTAAGTTTATCTCTCTTATCCAATAAAATGGGAAAAAATGTCCACCAGGAGCAGTGGATTCATAGTGCTGGCACCAAGCCCCGGTGACAACCCTGGAGGCACAAATAAATAAAATATAAACAAAACAAAAGATTTATTGAATAGTCTAAACTTCAAGCTAAATGACTGGTCACTATCATGTCTGGTCACATATAAATATATATGAGAAGCTAAACTCTTATTATTACTTCACTAAGCCGATAAAACCAGTAAAAAGATTTAAAATCTACCCCATTTTTAATTGCCTCCAGAATTATCACTGAGGCTCAGTGCCCATACTCCAAATCTACAGTTCTAGCCATTCCCCTCACTTTTTTTCTTTCTACTTTATTTTTATCTGACAAGACAGAAATTGAGAGTGGGGGATAGAGTGGGAGAAAGACTCCTGCAGACGTGCATCACCACTTGTAAAGTGACACCCCCCCCAAGTGGGGAGCTGGGGCCTCGAACCCATATCCTTGCATGGGTCCTTGAGTTTAGTACATATGCACTTAACTGGGTGTGCCACTGCCTGGCCCCCTACAATCTACCCTTTCAGTAGAGGCACTGTATTATCTAAACTGCCAGCACAGGGCTTATCAGTGGCTGCCAAAAAGTAGTCACATCTCTCATTACTGTTTTCCACAGGCAGTGACGGTACCCTCTGACGAGCCGTGGCTAGACCGGAAATAGTGTTCAGAAAAACAAAAGAGTAATGTTCCCTCATTTCCTTTGTGGTCTCCTGCTTCCTGGCCAGGCTACTCAGTGTGGAGATTGCCTTTTTTTTTTTTCTTCCAGGGTTATCGCTGAAGCATGGTGCCTGCACTACAAGTCCATTGCTCCTGGAGGCCATTTTTCCCATTTTGTTGCTCTCGTTGTTATTGTTGCTATTGTTGTTGGATAGAACAGAGAGAAATGGAGAGAATAGGGGAAGACAGAGAGGGAGAGAAAGATAGACACCTGCAGAGCTGCTGCATCGCCTGTGAAGCGACTCACCTGCAGGTGGGCAGCCGGGGGCTCAAACTGGGATTCTTACGCCAGTCCTTGCACTTGGTGCCATGTGCACTTAACCCTCTGCACCACCACTGGACCGTGGAGATTGCCTTTGGACTTCTGCCACAGTGGGAACCAGAACAGTTAAGTCACTGATCAGTTCCTTCCTGACCACAGTCATTTATCAATTCCTTGGATGCTTACTGTCTGTGAGCTGGCCATGCCATGTACTGTGCGTGGGAGTCAAGTGTGATCTCCTGATCTCCAGAGGAGAGAAGAGACATGCACTCTGGAATATCTGGTTGGCTGTGCCCAGAAGTTGTGACCTTCAGAGAGCAATGGGCTGCATGCAGAGGAAGTGGTTTGTTTGTTTGTTTATTATTGTATAGAGGCAGAGAGAAATTGAGAGGGGAGGTGGAGACAGGGAGAGAGACAGAGAGACACCTGCAGCCCTGCTTCACCGCTTGTGAAGCTCTCCCCCTGCACGTAGGGACCAGGGGTTTGAACCTGGGTCCTTGTGCATTGTAATGTGTGCCCTCAACCAAGTGCGCCACCACCTGGCTGGAGGAAGTGTTTGCTGGTGTTGAGGCCAGAGATCAAACCATCCAGAACTGTAAGTAGGACTAAGGTCGCTTGGCATCCTTGGCACTTGCACCCCCATTCTCACGTCGTCTCCCTTTTCTTTTCTTTCTTTTTTTTTCCCTCCTTCCCTTCCCATGGCTTTGTTGGAGTTCAGGCCTCAGGTCCCCTGGTCCTCTGAGATGGTGAGATGGCTGCGGCAGCGGTGGCCGGACTGATCCCCGTCTTACACTCGGTGGCTGGTGACAAGTCGGGCTACTACATCGGCCGGCAGCTGTGGTTCGGCTTCATTGCCGTGTACGGGGTGGTGGTGTACGTGGTCCGCATGCCCTGGGCCTCCATCCACAATGACTTCTGGTGCCACGGCAACATCACCTACCCATGCCTGATCGAGTGCTTTGAGAAACGTTTCAGCAGCCCTGTGGTGGGCATCTGGTACTTCTTCTTCTTCATCTTCCTGGCCTTCTTCTTCCTCATGGAGTTCTTCATGGCGCAGATCCGGCACAAGCAGACTAAGACCAAGGCCGTGGAGACCGTGGCGGACGAGGTGGAGGAAGGATCCATGGTGGGGATCCAGGAGCATGTCACCACGCCCAAAAAGTCCATCCTCAACTTCCACCAGGAGAAGATGCTGCTTCTGCTCTACCTGCTGTACTTCCTCCTGCAGGTGGGCACCCAGGGGGTCTTCCTCTTCCTGCTCATCTACCACCACCTGCCTCTGGTCAGCCAGCCTGTCATTGACTGCAGGAACAGCCTGTGTCCCGGCTCCTATGTCTGCCTTATCAGGGGGACCATGGAGAAGCAGATGTCCATTTACACCCTCATCACCTTGTCCTCCATGATCATCCTCTTCTGCCTTGGCTTCTTCATCTACAGCATCCACCACTACCTGCTCAAGGGGCTCTCCAGTGTCAAGTTCTGGGTTGGCTGATGTCTGCGGATCTGAACTGAGAGCATCCCTCACTCTTCACACCAGGACGAAGCTGTGCCCCCAAATAAGGCTGGGGCTCACTCCCTTCTTTGTTTTTCCCTTTCGTACAATAAACACAAACTGTTTCTAGTCACACTCTCTTTCCTTTCTTCCCTTTTTAAAAGATTTTTAAAAAATCTTTATTAAAGTCAGCCAGAAATCGAGATGGGAGGGGGAGATAGAGAGGGAGAGAGACACAGAGACACCCGCAGCTCTGCCTCACTGCTTGTGAAGCTTCCCCCCTGCAGGAGGGGGCCGGGGGGCTTGAACCCGGGTCCTTGCGCACTGTGACGTGTGTGCTCAGCTAGGTGCACCACCACCCGGCCCCCTTTACTTTATTTTTCACCATGCCTGTCACCAGGGTGTCCTCATCCCCACCCCCATAGATAACCACTATAGTTCTCCCACAGTCTCGGAAATAGGTTGACATTTTGTTTTTATTTTCACATTTGTGTACTCTATTCTCTATGTTCTGCATATGAGTGAAGCCATCCTGTAGCTGTCCTTCACCTCCTGACTTGCTTCACTGAGCTTCATCTTCTCCAGTTCCATCCACTTGATCCCAAAGGACACATCGTCCCTTTTTTATTGCTGGATAAAACTCTGTGAAGGAGAGGCCCCATAGCTTTTTTATCCAGTCATGTGTGGAGGGACATTTTGGTTGTTTCCAGGTTTTTGCTGTTGTGAATAAAACCACTATAAATACAGGGGAATATATATCCCTTCAAATCAGTGTTCTTATATCTTTTGGGTGTATGCTGGGTCCTATGGCGTCTCCATTTGTATTTGTCTGATGATTCTCCACACTGTTCTCCAAAGTGGCTGCACCAGTTATCACTCCCCACCAGCAGTGTGGTAGCTTTCCTCTCTCTCAACACTGATCTTTGGTGGCTTTGAGTTGTGTTCTAACTTGAGACTTAAAAGGGGCATAGGGCTTAAGGATTCACAGCGGGGTCACTGGGAACGTGTTACAATAGAGACTTTATTTGGGTAAACCCAGTAAAAGACAAACATTTATCTAGGTGCTGCAAATAAATGGCTTCATTTTAACTTTATTTTTAAAAATATTTATTTATTTCCCCTTTTGTTGCCCTTGTTGTTTTTTATTGTTGTTGTAGTTGCTATTGTTGTTGTTAGGGGGCCAGGCGGCAGCGCACCTGGCTACGTGCCCTCACTATTGTTATTGTTAGGACAGAGAGAAATGGAGAGAGGAGGGGAAGACAGAGAGGGGGAGAGAAAGACACCTGCAGACCTGCTTCACCGCCTGTGAAGCTACCCTCCTGCAGGTGGGCAGCTGGGGACTCAAACTGGGATCCTTAGACTGGTCCTTGCACTTTGCACTGCTCCTTACACTTTGCACCACCTGTGCTTAACCTACTGTGCTACCACCGGACTCCTGGGGTCCATGACTTTTACTAATTTTTGCCTGAGCTTGACAGCTAACATGCACATGGGCCAAAAGTATTGTCTGGGGAGGTGGTGTCAGAGTTGGAAATAGGACTGGAAAGCTGCTGGATCAGGGAAAAGAATAGCTCTCAATATGGGAGATACCTACAGACCTGCTTCACCATTTGTGAAGCGACACCCCTGCAGGTGGAGCCGGGGGCTCGAACTGGGATCTTTATGCCGGTCCTTGTGCTTTGTGCCACCTGTGCTTAACCTGCTGCACTAAGGCCTGACTCCTTAAGCAGCTTCATTTAAGGTAAAGCAAACGAGAGGTTTATAAGGGCATTACAAAAGCATGGGACATATAATTTAGATACACAAAATGAGCAATTATCTTCAGGGGTTAAGAGTACATTAGGTCCAAAAAGTCTGAGTATAGTTATCAAAAGTTTAGATAAGATAAACAATTATCAGTTGAGGTATAGATTGCTCGTGGCTGTAGAGGGGTCTAAACATTTACCGGCTAGCAGAATCACCCGTGTTCAGTTCCCAAGAGAAGTAGCCATGGTGGATACCTGGAGCACCTCCACCAAGATGAAGCAGCAGCCAAAGAGAGTGACCTGCTGTGCTTTTATAACTTCCCTTCTCTGTGTCCCCACCTCAGGCTGACGCCATTCGTATGCTAATAGTCCCAATTCCTGTTGGGGTCACAACAATCTTCTCTTGTGTTATTGACTGGAGCCCATTCTCATAGGTGTGAGGTGGAATTTCAGTGTGGTCTTGATTTGCATTCCCCTGTTGCTAAGTGAGTTGGAGCATTTCCACATGTGTCTTTGAGTCTAGCCACAGTCCAGTCTCTACAGTCAAGCGAGGGTCATCTAGCTGGGGTCGGGGAGGGGGTGCGAGTACACTCTATAGTGTTAGAGTTCTCTGCTGTGTGTGCTCTGACTTGACTGGAAGCCTGTGACTGGGCTCATGCCTTTCTGTTTCCCGACACATTCATCGCAGGAAGCGTTTTCCTCATCTTAGAGCTAACCGACAGGTTTCAGGGGAGCTTGCTTGGCCGTTCTTTTCCCACTGTGGTGTTGGTTTAACTGGCTCCCATGTCACCATCTTGCTTGAGTCTGCTGTGAGGGTGGAGTCAACTGGACGACCAGTGGGGAGAAGATACGGTGGCCAGGGTGGGGATGGCGTCCCGCACAGGCAGCTCCCTGAGCTTCCCTGCCACGGCGCCTCCATCCCGTTCAGGCCTGTGCCCAGACCTGACCTGTTTCTCCTGACACGTGATGAAGCCCAGCTCAGATTCGTGGTTTCTGTTGAATCACCAAAGAAGGACAGATGAACCATCTTGGAACCCCCCTCCCCCACCTTTTTTCTCTTTTTCAAAATTTATTTTATTAAAATTTTTTTTTTATTACCACCAGGGCTATTTTGGCTGCATGCAAATCCACCAGTCTCAGCAGCCTTTTTAAAATTTATTAATTATTAACTAATTCATTATTCGATAGAGACAGAAAGCAACTGAGGGAGGGAGAGAGAGAGAGAGAGATGTATCTGCAGCCCTGCTTCACCACTCATGAAGCTTTCCCCCTGCAGGTGGGGACCAGGGGCTTAAACCCAGGTCCTTGCACACTGTAATGTGTGTGCTTAACCAGGTGCACCATTGTCTGGCCTTTTTTAATATATTCTTTATTTGATAAGACAAATAGAAATTGAGAGGAAAGGGGGAGGTAGGGAGAGAGACAGACACCTGTAGCACTGTTCATTACTCCTGAAGTCCCCCACCCCCACCCCATGAAGGTGGGGAACAGAGGCTTGAACCTGGGTCCTTAGGCATTGTATCCTGTCTCAACTGGTATGACACTGCCTGGCCCCCTATCACCCCCTCACCCCAGAAAACTTTCTCCATTTTTTTACTTTAATGTCTATTGGCCACCAGGATTATCACTTGGGTTTACTGCCTAAACAACAACTCCACTGCTCCTGGTGGCCACCCTCCCTTTTTTTCCTTGACAGAGGGTGAAAGACAGAGGGAGAGAGAAAGAAACAGAGACAGAGAAAGATAGACAGAGGGAGAGAGACTGAAGAGAGAGGGAGAGAGACAAGTAGAAAGGGAAAGAGGAAGAGAGAGAATGGAGAGGGAAAGAGAGAGAAGTAGAGAGAGGGAGAGAGAGAAGTAGAGAGAAAGCAAAAGAGAGAAGTAGAGAGAGAGGGAAAGAGAGAGAGGCACCTGCAGTACTGTCCCACTGCTCATGAAGCTTCCTTTCAGTAGGTGGGGACAAGGGGCCTTCAACACATGTCAGAAGGGTAACGTGCACTCTACCAGGTGTACCTGGATTGCTAGCTTGCTTATTTGTTCCTTTGTTTATTTATTTATCACCAGAGCATTGCCAGCTCTGACTTTTGGAGATATTAGAGACTGAACCTGGAAGCTTGCTGCCTCAGGCACAAAAGGCTTTTCAGCTCATGACTGTGCTATCTCCCTGGCCAATGCCTCTGGAAGGTGCAGTCACATCCTGTGACATCGGCACAAGGATAAACCCCCCCTGCAAGCGTCAACCCGGCTTTGACCTAGCACGTTATGATTGGGCCCTCCTCAATCACTATCGAACAGGCCATGGCCGGTGCGCCACTATGTTCCATCGCTGGGGAGCCAGAGACGACCCGAACTGCCCCTGCGGCTCCAGACAGACTATGACCCACATAGTCAACGACTGCCACCTCTCCAGATTCAAAGGAGGTCTTGAAACTTTACATCAGGCTCAACCTGACGCTGTTGACTGGCTACGGAAGAAGGGCAAACGCTAGAAGAAGGACAAAACCACCACACTGAAGGTGCCCATGTCACCCGGTAACGCTGCTGTGCTGGCCATGGGAGAGGAGTCAGTACCGTGCAGGGACCCACAGCCCTTAAGACGGGCCTGACTTTCCCAGGGCGTCTTCTCCAAGCTTACTCTGGTGGTTACAGTTTTAGTGCGTGGACCCACTGTGCAGTTCAGCCAGGGGCTGGAGTCTGGGTCTGGGCCCATGAGCCACTCTCCCTTTGAAGCAAACTCTGGCCCTTGATCAGACAGCGTTTTCTAAAATTGTTATTATTGATTATCTTGGATAGAGACAGAGAGAAATTGAGAGAAGAGATAGAAAAGGAAGAGGGACACAGAGACACCTGTAGCCCTGCTTCACCACTTATGAAGCTTTCCCCCTGCAGGTGGGGACCAGGGGCTTGAACCTGGGTCCTTGTGCACTGTAATATGTGCACTCAACCAGGTGTGCTACCGCCTGGCCCCTAGATCTCTATCTGTGAAATGTCCAGCTCCCATAAGCTGCCTTTTGACTACTGGAACATAGGGCTGTCCTGGGTTCTTTGATGAAGTACTTTCCCTGCCAGGAATAGTGGTGAGACTCACAGAAAACTCTGAGGGGACAGCAGATAGTCACAAAAATGTTCAAGTTGATTAGATAGATGGTTGAGGAGACAGCATAATGGTTCTGCAAGACTTTCATGCCTGAAGCTCTGAGGTACCAGGTTCAATCCCCAGCAATAAGCCATAACCGAGCAGGATTCTGGGGGGGGGGGGAAGTCTATCAAAATGGGTAAGTCAAGGGAGGCAAGCAGGTCAAGGACCAACTGTCCCATGTGAGACAGAAGCACAGCGCTTACATACACTCAGTGGGTCTTTTGAGAAAGCAGAGTCCACTAGTTTTGGGATGACATTCATTGGAGCTGACTCAAAAGCCCTCTATTCCTGCATTTTATTTTATTTTAATCTTTCTTTCCTTCTTTCTTTCTTTCTTCCTTTCTTTCTTTCTTTCTTTCTTTCTTTCTCCTCCAGGGTTATTGCCGGGGCTGTGTCTGCACTATGAATCCACTGCTCCTGGAGCCTATTTTTTCCCTTTTGTTGCCCTTGTTGTTTTATTGTAGTTATTATTGTTGTTGTCGTTGTTGGATAGGACAGAAAGAAATGGAGAGAGGAGGGGAAGACAGAGAGGGGGAGAGAAAGAGAGACACCTGTAGACCTGCTTCACTGCCTGTGAAGTGACTCCCCTGCAGATGGGCAGCCGGGGGCTCGAACCAGGATCTTGGCGCCATGTGTGCTTAACCCACTGCACTACCACCCGACTCCACTTGACTTTATTTATTTAATTTTTACCAGAGCACTACTCAGGTGTGGCTTATGGTGGTGCAGGGGATTGAACCTGGGACTCTGGAGCCTCAGGCATGAGAGTCTCTTTGTAGAATCATTATTCTGTCTACTCCTGCCCTTGCCTTTTCTTTCTTTCTTCCTTCCTTCCTTCCTTTCTTTCTTTCTTTCTTTCTTTTCTTTCTTTCTTTCTTTTTTTTGTAAGATAGATAAATAGACAGATAGAGAGAGAGAGAGAGAATACCACAGCACTGAAGCTGTCTTCAATATAGTTGGGGCCAGGCTTGAACCTGGGTTGAGCAGATGGAAAGCAGCGTACTATCCACGTGAGGTAGGTTGCTGGTCCTTGGAATATCTGGTGCAAAGCCATATTTCCGAGTCTATGTCACAGCATCAGGGATCCATTGGCATTAGTCCCTTATCCCTTGGGGAACAGGTCACATGTCTCCCTCCAGACCATGTGACCTCACTCAGTGCCCAGCCTACAGATCTCCCCCTGGCAGGTGAGGAAGGATTGTCATTCTAGGTCAGGGGATTGGTGCACTGGCTTAGGCACACATAGTGCAAAATGCAAGGACTGCACAAAGATACTGGTTCCAGCCCCCGGCTCCCCACCTGCAGAGGGGGTTCTCTTCACAGGCAGTGAAGCAGGTCTGCTGGTGTCTGTTTTTCTCTCTCCTCTCTGTCTTTCCCTCCTCTCTTGATTTCTCTCTGTCCTATCCAACAACAACAGAAATAACAACAAAACAACAAAAATGGAAAAAATGACCTCTAGGAGCAGTGGATTCGCAGTGTAGGCACTGAACCCCAGCAATAATCCTGGAGACAAAAAAAGAAGAAAAAAGCAAGAAGAAAAAGAATCAGCACTCTACAGATGGTGCCTGGCTCACACCAGCTTGGCTTGTGAATGTAAGCACATACTCAGCAGAAAGCATCCCTTGAATTTTAGCTAAGGCCTCCTTCACCCACTGTCATTATTCAATGAACCACACAGAATAGTCAACACTTTCACGTGATAGTCTGTGCGGCTGATTTGGACCTCCTGCAGGCTCATGCAAGTGTGAGTAGTATGTCTGAGACAGGCAGGGTGCAATGCTCTGTAGTTGGGCTTGTTACATGCATTCTTCAAAAAATATTTATCTTAGCTATTAACGAGTGAGAACCAGAGTATTATCTGGTACGTGCGATACCAAGGACAGGACCAGGAACCCCTGCTTGAGAATCCAGGGTTCTACCCACTGTGCTGCCGTCCAGGCCACTCAGTGCATTCTTATGGTGGCCTGGGAGGTGGCTCCGTGAATTAAGCCCTGGACTCTCAAGCAGGAGGCCTTGGATTGGATCCTGGCGTCACATGCTTCAGAGTAAAGCTCCGACCTCTCCTTTCTCTTTGTCATTCATAAATAAGTAATTTTAGAGAAAAATGCATTCTTAATGTATCACATTTTCAACTTATGATGAAATTATTGCAGTGTAGTCCCATGATGTGTGTTAGAGTTATTTATTTACTTAATTTAATGTTTTCTTAATTTATTCTTTTAATGAAAGAGGAGCACAGAGAGGGAGAGAGAGAGAAAGAGAGAGAGGCAGTGAGAGAAAAAGAGAGAGAGAGAGGTGGTGCACCTGCTTAAGTACTAAATGCAAGGACCCATGCAAGGATCTGGGTTCGAGCCCCCAGCTCCCACCTGCAGGGGGGAAGCCTCACAAGCAGTGAGACAGGTCTGCAGGTGTCTCTCTTTCTCTCTCCCTCTCTATCTGCCCCCCAACTTCTCTCTGTCCTATCGAATAAAATGAAAAAAAAAAGGCCACCAGGTGCAGTGGATTCCTAGTGCTGGCACTGAGCTCCAGTGATAACCCTGGAGGCAAAAAGAAAAAGAAAAAAGTGCATTCTTAATGTACAATATTTTCAACTTATGAAGAAATTATTTGAGTAGGTCCATGATGTGTGTCAGAGTTATTTATTTATTTACTTTAATATTTTATTAAATTATTCTTTTAATGAAAGTGAAACAGAGAGAAAGATACAGAGAGAGAGGGAGAGAAGCCACAGCATAGATGCTTCATCATGTGGGGGCCAGGCTTGAACCTGGTTCATGCACAGGGCAAAGCAGTGCATATCCAAGTGAGCTATCTCAGCAGCCCTGTATCCCCAGTCTAAGTGGAGGACACTGGCCACGGCACAGAGACCCTCCTCTCTGGCCAGGGTTCCCCTGGCTCTGTGAAGTGGCTGAGGCCTGGAACGGAGTGGGAGGCAACAACCAGGAGTGGTGGATTTGTGGTGCATTGAGCCCAAGCGTCAACCTTGGCGGCAAAAAAAAAAAAAAAAGGAGAAGAAGAAGAACAACAAGGCATCTCAGGGGCCTGCTCCACGGGCCCTGCTGACCGGCTCTTGATCAGACCAGTTGCAGCCAGAGCAGCATGTCCTGCACCTGTCACACCAGCACATGTACCAGAGTGATGTCTGGTTCTTTCTCTCTTTCCTCCTTTCTCATAAATAAATTCTTTAAGATTTTTTTTTAAAAAAATGAAGAAAAAAAAAACCCTTCTGCATTTTAATGGTCTTAAAAGTCTTTTTTAGTGATTTAATATTGGTTTGCAAAATTACATGTCAACAGGGGTATAATTCCACACTATTCCCACCACCAGAGCTCTGAATCCCCAACCCCTCCACTGCAAACCACTAGAGTTCCCCCAAGCTTGCAGATATATGGGTTAACTGTCATCTCTACAACTATCTGTCTACATTTGTACATAACTGCCCCCCTTTCCTTCCAGGTCTAGTCCTCTCTTCCCCTCCAAGCCACTCATGACCCTATTACTACATCCAAATATCCCTCCTTTTTTCCTTCTCTCTCTGTGGGTCCTGATGGAGTTGAAGTTCAGAGCCCTCTTATACCCTTCCTCCTATCACTTCTCCCCCATGGGGAGTATGGATCAAAATTGTTATTGGAGAGCAGAAGGTGGGAGTTCTGGCCTCTATAACTGCGTCTCTGCTGGACATGAGTGTTGGCAGGTGGATCCACACCCCCAGCCTGTTTCTCTCTTTCCCTAGTGGGGCAGGGATCTGGGGAGGGGAGGTTTCAGGACACATTGGTGAGGTCCTCTGCCCAGGGAAGTCAGGCTGGTGTCATGGTAGCATTTGCTGTTGTTGTAGCGGTCTGGTATCGGGCTGCACCGCGGAGAAGAGAGTGGACGTCCAGAGCAAAGGGGTACACAAATCTTTATTATAGGATGGGGGGGTTGGTTCAGACCACGTGGAGTCAGCCGACAATGGCCGTCCCCACTACTTGACCACGGGGAGAGAGAAGGGAGCGAGATCTGAGAGAGGGGGAGCTGAGAGCCCAGAGAGGGAGGGGGTGAGGGGGCTTTTTATTAGGTGACAACCAGGGGTGATGTGTGGGGCCAGGATTGGTTGAAGGGGGCACTGCTAGGATTTCGTGGGGCGTAGTAAAACCTGGGGGCAGAGACTGCATCAGAATAATTCCTCAGCAACATCTCCTCCTATCCCTTTATATCTAAATGGACACAGTAAAGAAAAATGGAATGGAGCAGGCTTAAATGTTTTTAAGGAATGCTGTGTTTAGGTGGTAAGATGTAGGACTTTCTGTGGAGGAGGGAAGGCTTAAATGGCTGCCAACCTTGTGAGATTTATGTGTCCTCCTGTGCTCAACCCCTCTTTAGAGAGAGAGACTTACCTGGAGAGACTCATCTCATAGGTTTAAGCGCAGCCTGCTCAACCATCTCTTCACAATATCTCTACATCTTTTCTATCTTTCTATATAGTAATAGCATAAGATGGTTCAAAGTCTGTAAAAGACTATCATGGGGCAGAAACCTTTTGGGCATAAACCTAAATGATATAACAAAACAGGAAGGGACAAGTAGGGGAGTAGTAAAAGCCAGTGTGGTGTGAAGGGAAGGATTGGTGTGTAAAGGAACGTTCCCTGCTTGGGGTGGGGGATGGGGCAGGGCTCTGGGGAGGGGAGGTTTCAGGACACATTGGTGAGGTCCTCTGCCCAGGGAAGTCAGGCTGGTGTCATGGTAGCATCTGCAACTTAGTAGCTAGAAGGTTGCAGGACATAAACTGAGACAAAATGGTTGGTGAACTGGAACCAAAACGTAGGAACTGCAAAGCAGATAGAAGAAAGCTAGGAAGTGCATTTTAGGAATTTTTCTAGGGGCCCACAAATATGGTAGTTTTGCAGCTAGGATGAAGTTGGATAAAACCATTGTCTGGGGGGCCAGGTGGTAGCACAGAGGGTTAAGAGCACATGGTGCAAAGCTCGTGGACCAGTGTAAGGATCCCAGTTCGAACCTCCAGCTCCCCACATGCGAGGGGTCACTTCAGAGGCAATGAAGCAGGTCTGCAGGTGTCTTTCTCTCCCCCTCTCTGTCTTCCCCTCCTATCTCCATTTCTCTGTCCTATACAGCAACAATGACAACAACAACAATAAAAACAATGATTAGCAACAAGGGCAACAAAAGGGAAAAAATAGCCTCCAGGAGCAGTGGATTCATAGTGCAGGTACCGAGTCTGAGTGATAAAACCTGGAGACCAAATAAATAAATAAATAAATAAATAAAATAAAATAAAATAAAAAGAGAAAGAAAGAAATTTGTCTGATGGGAATATGGATCGACCTGTCAATGCCCATGTTCAGTGGGGAAGCAATTACAGAAGCCAGACCTCCCACCTTCTGCACCCCATAATGACCCTGAGTCCATACTCCCAGAGGGATAAAGAATAGGAAAGCTGTCAGGGGAGGGGATGGGATATGGAGTTCTGGTGGTGGGAATTGTACTCCTCTTATACTATGGTCTTGTCAGTGTTTCCATTTTATAAATAAAAAATTAAAAAGAAACATCTGAGAAAATGCTGTCAGAGTAGAGAAAAGGGCTAGAAAGTTGGATTAGGGCAGAAAGTAGCTCATATTATTGAAAAAATTCTGTTGATAGAATGAACTGTTTACCTCCATCCACCTGAACCAGGGCCTATATATATAATTATATTTATCACCAGACCCTATGCAACCCATAAGTCCCTTTTGCTCTGAGCTCATAGCTCATGGTCACAGCTGGGAAAATTCTAGGCTGCACTCATTTCAGGACCCGTCTTCCTCAAGGGGCAGGGCAGGATACCTCAGCCTCCCTTCAGAGACTGGGGCAGTGCCTACCATCACTGCTTTATGTTGAAGGCAAGGACCTGGGAGGGTCCAAAAGAGGGCTTGTGATGACATTCCTGATGGAAGTGACCCGTGGTGGTGCGGTGAGGGATCCATTAGAGGTCTAGGCCCATCATATTTGTGTGGGAGTCCAAGGATTCCCTGATGAAAGTTCTTTTTTTAAAGATTTACTTATTGATGAGAGAGGGAGAATCAGAGCATCACTCTGGCACATGTGATGCTGGGAATTGAACCTGGGACCTCATGCTTGAGAGTTCAACCTCCTTATCCACTGTGCCACCTCTCATCATGGTTTATAAAGGACTAATATATATAATCTCTCTCTGCTTCCTTCTTCCTTTCCCCAATCTCTCTTTTCTCCTTCCCTCACTCACTTACAATCAATTTGTGGTTTTCCAAACATCTGGCAGACAGTTATTTCCTTTTTGTGGGTTGTCCATTCACTCCCCCCTCCTATTTTGCCTTCTTGTCAATGTCAGACCACTTTTTCCTAGTGGACTGTGAGATTAGTAGCTGCAAAAAGGCCAGATATTATCACTGGGGGTGGTGGGCCTGCTCCCCATGACAGCATATACATGTGAGAGGACCTGGGTTCAAATCCCACAGTTGCCACATGCAGGAGTGGGGGAAGCTTCACAAGTGGTGAAACAGTGCTGCAGACTTCTCTTCTCTTCTCTTCTCTTCTCTTCTCTTCTCTTCTCTTCTCTTCTCTTCTCTTCTCTCCTCTCCTCTCCTCTCCTCTCCTCTCCTCTCCTCTCCTCTCCTCTCCTCTCCTCTCCTCCCCTCCCCTCCCCTCCCCTCTTCTCTCTCTCTCTCTCTCTCTCTCTCTCTCTCTCTCTCTTTACCAGAGCACTACTCAGCTCTGGCTTATGGTGGCATAGAGGCTTGAACCTGGGCCTTTGGAGCCTCTGGCATGACAATCCCTTTGCATAACCATGATGCCATCTATCCCTGCCCCTGTGCCTCTCTCTGATCACCTCTATCAAAGAAAAAACAATCCAAAAAGCCTGCTGGAAGTGGAGGAGCTAACCAGCAAATCCCAGTGACAACCCTGGTGGAGAGAAACTATCTCTGGGTTCAGTTTTCTTATGTCCATGGTCTGCCCCCACAAAACAGTCTTCCTTCCTTCCACCTCCCAAACCTCCTCAGGCTCTGAGAGTCAGGTAAACTTTTTTTTTTTTTTTTTTTTTAGTATTTCTTTATTTTCCCTTTTGTTGCCCTTGTTGTTTTTATTGTTGCTGTTATTGATGTTGTCATTGTTGGATAGGACAGAGAGAAATGGAGAGAGGAGGAGGGGAAGACAGAGAGGGGGAGAGAAAGACAGACACCTGCCGACCTGCTTCACCACTTGTGAAGCGACTCCCTGGCAGGTGGGAAGCTGGGGGCTCCAACCGGGATCCTTATACTGGTCCTTGTGCTTTGCCCTACCTGCGCTTAACCCACTGCACTACCACCCGACTCCCTCAGGTAAACTTTTATGGCTTCCAAAAACTGAGAAAGGGAGCATGCAAGGGAGAAGATGGCAGTGGAGATATTGTTAAGAAAGTTATTTGCAATTCTGTGTGTGTGTGTGTGTGTGTGTGTGTGTGTGTGTGTAAATAACATCATTCCTCAGGTAAAAAAAAAAAAAAAAAAGGCAACCTTACAGAAATATAGGTCACAGAGGTGAAGCTGAAGAATTGCTGGCTGCCGCCTCCCACAACCCCCAAACCCATACCCCATCCCTTGCTCCCAGGGTCAACCTCTCAGGACTCCAAACTGTACAAACTCATTTTCAACAGACCAGCAGGATACCCTGGAGCCTGAGGGTGCAGTGATGCTCCCCGCAGTGGGATGGCACACAGCACCGGCCCAGAAGGGAGGGCAAGAGCAAAGCCGGGGGAGGGCTGCTTATGTGCAGCCTGGTCTCTGCCTTGATCCAGCTTTCTAACCCTGTCCTCAACTCTGACACCATCTCCCCAGACAATACCTTTAGTCCACCTGCATGTTAGCTGTCAGGCTCAGGAAAAAATTACCAAAGTCATGGGCCCCTAGGAACATACCAAAAATAGACTTCCTAGCTTCTTCCCACATGAAGACCCCTAGTTCCATCTGCTCTATTCCTACCTTTGGGTTCCTGTTTATTAAACAATTTGTCCTGTTTTATATCTTACTGCTTTTCAGCCACCAAGTTGCAGATGCTACTATGACGCCATCCCAACTTCCCTGGGCAGACAACCTCACTCACCAATGTGTCCTGGAACCTCCCTTCCCCAGAGCCCTGCCCCACTAGGGAAAGATAGAAACAGGCTGGGGGTGGGGATCCACCTGTCAATGCCCATGTCCAGCAGAGAAGCAATTACAGAAGCCAGACCTCCCACCTTCTGCTCCCCATAAAGAAATTTGGTCCATCTAGTGGGGGTTGTATTATAGTGGAAAAATGAGAAATGTTATGCATGTACAAACTACTGTATTTACTGTTGACTGTAAAACACTAATTCCACAATGAAGAAATTAAAAAAGAGAGAAATTTGGTCCATACTCCCAGAGGTATAAGGAATAAGGGAAGCTTCCAATGGAGAGGATGGGACACGGAACTCTGGCGGTGGGAACTGTGTGGAATTGTACCCCTGTGATCTTGCAATCTTGTTCATCATTATTAGATTATTAATAAAAAGAAAGAGATGGAGCTGCACATGTGAGCAAGAGATTGCTCACAGAGCACCAGACACTGGAGCTGCCCATGGAGGAGCCCTTCGGCTGAACTGACTTCTAGTTGTTTCCCCTCTGATGCTACCAGGTAGTTTCTTTGAAGCCTGGAGAGGAGCAGGTGAGGTCTAGGGACCCAGTGATCCATCCTCTCCTGTTCTTCCTTGCCACTTCAAACAGGGGACCCCTTTTCTCTCCTGGCCGTGGCCTCGGGGTCTCGCATGTGCAGCCTAGTGGTTCTCAGGGTAGTGAGCCTGGTGCCTGCCTGCCCACTGACCCGGAGACACCACAAGGATCCAAGAAGATGAGGACAAGGAGTCCTCCAGGCCCACACTGTGAAGAGAAAGCCTGGCATGGGCACTGTCCTCCCTGAACTCCAGCCTCTGAGCTGCGGGCTTTCTCCGCCAACGGCTACAGCCGAGTAGACTTCCCCTCTGTGCCTCCACCTGCTCTAGAAGTGAGTGAGCTTTGGCTTGGTGAAATAGCTCATGTGATGAGTGCACAGCTTTGCCCTGTGCGCGATCCACTTTCAAGCCTGGGAAGCTTTGGTGCCGTGGTCTCTCCCTCTCCCTCTCCCTCTCCCTCTCCCTCTCCCTCTCCCTCTCCCTCTCCCTCTCCCTCTCCCTCTCCCTCTCCCTCTCCCTCTCCCTCTCCCTCTCCCTCTCCCTCTCCTTCACTCTTCCCCTCTCCTTTCCCCTCTTTGCTTCTATCTAAAAAAAATGGGGTTGAGTAGTGATGGGGCAGGGCTGTGAGGTGTCTTCTCTCTCACCACCACGCACAGCACCCAGGGAGCCCCATGGAGGGTGGGGCAGGGCTGTGTTTCTTCTGTCACTGTCACTTCAGGCTCTTCAGAAGGTCTCACCATTGGTTCTTCCCAAGGTTCTGAGGAACAAGCTAGATGAGCTCAGTGTTGCTGAGTCTTGCATCACCTAGTGCCCTGTGATGAGGTGATGGCCCAGCCATAGTTGTTCCTTGTCATTCTCATGCTGGACAACCAGGAGGCCAAGCCCTTCTCCATTAGGAAGAATTTTTTTTTTTTGCCTCCAGGGTTATTGCTGGGGCTTGGTGACTATACTATGAATCGACTGCTCCTGGAGACCATCTTTTTTCATCATTGCTGTTATTGCTATCGTTGTTGTTGGATAGGACAGACAGAAATTGAGAGAGGAGGGGAAGATGGGGGGTGAGGGGAGAGAGACACCTGCAGACCTGCTTCACCTCTTGTGAAGCGACCCCCCTGCAGGTGGGGAAATGGGGGCTCAAACTGGGATCCTTACGCTAGTCTTTTCACTTTGCACTGTGTGTTCTTAACTGGGTGTGTTACTGCCTGGGCCCCTAGATGGAAAATTCTGACAGCACATAATCAGAGATCATGTGACTCCAGAGGACAGTTCACATCACAAGCAGATTTCTAGACATTCTCACTGGCATGGGAAGTGGAGAAAGAGAGTCTGGAGCTCAGGGAAGCACAGAGGAAACCCTTCTGCTTCTAGAAGCAGGCCTGCCTCAGGACCCTGGGCTGAGCCTATCTGTGAAAGCAGAGCTCAAGGGGGGAGAGGGCTTCACCCAATATCATATTTTGGGTGGCCCACTGCTGCACTCCCAGAGCTCTGCATGGACTGGGGTGGAACGAGAATCCGTGAGGAATAATCCTGCACCTGTGCTTGGGTTTTTTCTTTTCTTTTTTTTGCCTCCAGGGTTATCACTGGAGCTGCACTATGAATCCACTGCTCCGGGTGGCCATTCCCTCCCCCCATTTTTGTTGCCCTTGTTGTGACTTTGTTGTTGTTGAATAGGACAGAGAGAATTGGAGAGAGGAGGGGAAGACAGAGAGGGGGGAGAGAAATATAGACACCTGCAGACCTGCTTCACCGCCTGTGAAGCAACCCCCCCGTAGGTGAGGGGCATGGGGCTCAAACCAGGATCCTTATTTTGGATCTTTTTTTTGCACTATATGCTCTTAACCGGGTGAGCCACTGCCCGCCCCCATGTGGCTGGGTTTTGTTCCCCCAGGTTGGCTGCTTCCAACCATCAAAGGAAGCAGCACCTCTGAGCCATCCTGTAGGCAAGTGCAAAAGACCAGAAGTCTTTGGACTTCCTCACTCCAGACCTGCCCTCCCTGCCATACTGGCTGTGGGAAAGCCTTGAGCATGAGCAATGAAGCAATGGAGAAATCAACCAGGCAGAGTTGATTTAGGGAATCAATTTTCTCTTTTTAAAAAAATGTTGATCATTCATTATTTGATATTTTATTTCTTCATTATTTAAACATTTATTTTCATTATTTGATGGAGATGGGGAGAAATTGAGAGCAGAGGGGGAGAGAGAGAGAGAGAGACAGAGACAGAGAGATGCCTGCAGCCCTGCTTCACCACTCATGAAGCTTTCTCCCTGCAGGTGAGGACCAAGGGTTTGCACTGTAATGTGTGGGCACTACAATCTGACCCCTGCCTTTTTACCTTTAGGGTTATTGCTGGGGCTCAGTGCCAGTACTACAAATCCACTGCTCCTGGTGGGTGTTTTTTTCATTTTTTTTTTTGACAGGGCAGAGAGAAATTAAGAAAGGGGGATAGAAAGGAAGAGAGAAAGACAGCTGGAGCCCTGCTTCACTGCTTCTGAAGTGTCCCCCCTGTAGGTGGGGAGCAGGGGCTTGAATCTGAGTCCTTCTGCATAGTACTTTTTGCCCTTAACCAGCTGCACAGGACCTTGGGAATCAATTTTCTCTGATTCCTGCTGTTGGAATTTGGGGAGAGAGGTTTCTAGAAGCCAGGGATTCCCTCCCGATCCAGCCCACACAGCTCTGATTCCGGCCTCCCAGCTAGTGTCTAGTTTCCTGAAGGGATAACAGGGGACCATCCCAGCCAGCCCCCCTCCTCTGTAGGGGCACACTGAGGCACCTAGAGAGGGGGCTGGTCAGAACGTGCACCCCCCAGTCCCCAGCCTGAAGGGTTGAGTCAGAGAATAGCCATATGGGACCAAGATGAGGAGACTGGGATAAGCTATGTCCCAGACATGTCAAATCAGGTGCAGCACGCAGATAGCCATCACCCAGCTTTGGGGAACCCCAAAGATGCCACACAGTTAATGTCCACACCCACTGGTGGCATAAGCATGGTGACACCTCAGCTCACCAGGCAAAGCCAAGGGCCCTCCCTCCTGCCCACCCCACCGCAGATAGAAAGAAAGCACATCAGAGTTCCGAGGGAAAGCCGGTCACACTCCAAATACAAAATGGTTTACTTACATGCAGCAGAATATTACAAGTGAGTTCCAAAAGAAGGAAGAAGAAAATAAAGAAAAAAAAAGGAAAAAGAAAAGAAAACCAACGCAATTTGATCCATTTGTATCCGCTTGGCACAATTGCCATTCAGTTCTTATTTTTCTTGTGTGTGTGTTTAAAAAAATATCTGTAAAGTACGGAAACTGACCTGAATTTAAGTGTAATGGTTTCTTCAACATTACCGATGCAATAGAACATTACACGGAGTACATCAAAGAAAAATGCCATCCTCCAGTGAATTTTTCCCGTGTGTGTGTGTTGTGTGTGTGTGTGCATGTGTTTTAAATACAGTTTTAATGCCAACACAGCTCACGATTGTATTTTTGTTGTTGAAATGAGTATTATTGCATTGTTTTTGCATATCTTGTGGGACAGAAAATGCAAAGTGACTGATCCCCGTTTCAGAAGCAGATGAGAGGTCTGATTTTGCTTTTTTTTGGGAGGGATTGACCCAGATTCCTCACCCCCCACACCCAGCCCAGTGGGGTGCTGTGTGCTCACCTGAGTGGGCACAGGTGCACGTGGGACATGGGACACATTTCCAGACAGAAGCTTCCTTTCCAGGCACTCATCAACACTCCCTTGTTTTTAAAGGACCGGAGTCAGGTCCCTCTGGCCAAACCAACATTTTCTGTCACTGTCTTGAGAAAACAAGAGATCACCAGGTGGGAAGCTCTCACAGGCCATACTGTGGGCCGGGCCAATGGCCAAACTTTGTTTTTATATCGAAACCATCCCAGCCCAAGTCGATGTACAGTCGCCAGCTGAAAAAGGCCACAAATGCAACCTTGTCTCTCTCCCACTCCCCCTCAGGAAGGAATACAATGGACAAGCCAATAGAAGTACACTTCCTCCCCTCCCCCACATAGAGCCACATGCTTTGGAGACATTTGTCTAACCACGAAACCACTGAGCAAAAGCTCAGTGTCACCTCTGTCATGAGCTGGCTGTCCTGGTCACACATGTGGCTGATCCCCACACATGTGGCTGATCCCTGACCATCAGGCTTGAGGGCTGGGCATGTCAGGTGCAGGTAGCTGGGTGGGTGGGTTTGGGAGCGAATCTGCAAGGCCACCCCATCTCTGTCTCTGGTCTTTCGTCTCTGGCCCTCCGCTGCTGCCCCTCCGCTGCTGCCCCTCCAGCTTGGCTCCCACCCCTTCCTCCTCCTCCTCCTCTCTCCCTGGGGCTGGGGGGTCCCCTCTTCCTTCTGCAGATCCACAGGGTCCTGGCTTTTTTGGAGACACTGAGGCTCACACACAATATGTGCAAAATGATTTTTTTGTTTTGTTTTTGTTTACAAGCAAAGTGGAAAGACGCCCATGTGATGCTGGGAGGGGCCTTCTGGTGCGGGTTGCTGGGTGGGTGGGGGAACCGAGGCGCTCTCTCATGCACGGAGCCACCGCTGGGCCGGAGGAGCGAGGGAGGGAAGAGGGAGGGAGGGCAGGTGGGGCGTCCACCCGGGCCCCAGCCACCTCTCTGTATCCACAGCTCCAAGGACACACGCCGCGGGGGGTGCTGCTTCTCTCTCTCCCCGTCTCCTCCCCCACCCCAAAAACCCCAAGAGCTGACTCTGCACCACCACCCAACCCTGCGTCTCGTCCCGAGGAAAATGAATGAAGACGCTGTTCCGGTTAACTCCAGGTCACGAGAACAGTGAGGCACTTCTGAAACCCATTAGGAACATTGAGACAAATTAAAAAGCTGCCGGCCGCTTCCCGGGCCGCGCTATGGCAGGCTGCGGCCCTGGGCCCGGCGCTCCTCCTCCCCGCTCCTCCCGCATAGCGGTGGACCGGGCGCCTCCTCGTCCTCATCCTCCCCAAGCCCCGGGTCCTGCCCCGGGTCCCTGCAGCGCACGCAAGGCAGCAGGGTGCCGTTGGGGCTGGGCCCCGAACCCCCGCTGAGGATGTTGTCCGCTGCGCTCTCCATCTCCTCCCGGGTCATGTGGCAGGCGTCCGCCAGCTCCTGGGTGGTGGCCTCGATGAATTTGGGGTCCTGAGCAAACTGTCCCAGCCCTTCGGAGATCAAGACCTGGAGGAGGGCAGCGCAGGGGAGGACTGCATCATTCTCAGACTCTGGGGAACAAGGGGCTGCGAATCCTGCCTATCTCTCTCTCTCTGGGTGCTCTGGATAGGAGTGGAGGTGGAGCACTGCTCCATGGGTCAGGGAGGTGGAGCACTGCCCCAGGGGTCAGGGATGTGGAGAGCACTGTCCTAGAAGTCAGGGATGTGGAGAGCACTGTCCCAGGGGTCAGGGATGTGGAGCACTGTCCCGGGGGTCAGGGATGTGGAGAGCACTGTCCTAGGAGTCAAGGAGGTGGAGCACTCTCCCAGGGGTCAGGTAGGTGGAGCACTGCCCCAGGGGTCAGGGATGTGGAGCACTGTCCCAGGGGTCAGGGATGTGGAGAGCACTGTCCTAGAAGTCAGGGATGTGGAGAGCACTGCCCCAGGGGTCAGGGATGTGGAGCACTGTCCCAGGGGTCAGGGATGTGGAGAGCACTGTCCTAGGAGTCAAGGAGGTGGAGCACTGTCCCAGGGGTCAGGTAGTGGAACACTGTCTCAGGGGTCAGGGATGTGGAGCATTGTCCTAGGGGTCAAGGAGGTGGAGCACTGTCGCAGGGGTCAGGGATGTGGGCAGGGGTGGAGGTGGAGCACTGCCACAGGAGTCAGGGACATGTGACTTGCAGGGTGGGGCAAGCTTTGGGCTGAGCTCTCTCCAGAGTGCCAAACAAATGCATGGTGACTCTGCTCACAGAAGGGCTGCAGGGGCACTGCCAGATGTCACCGAGCCCAGCCTGCCCCATTCCTTCTCCGGCTCTCCCTCCCTCCCCCATGTGCTTTCTAGGAATGGAGAGCCTCCTTTGGTGGAACTGCCCTCCTGTGCCAGGCCCCTTGGACCTCCCCACCTGGTGCCCACCCAGTGCCTGCCCGGTGCACACATGCTCACCGCCTCCACCAGACTGCTGGCACTGCCGTGGAGCTGTGGGCCTGGGGCCCCGGCCTGGCCGGGCACAGTGAGGGACACGGGCCGGGCTCTTCGGGCCACGCAGGGGCTGGGCTCTCGGGCCCAGGAGCAGCGGATGGACGGGAAGCTGCCGTTAAGCTTCTCGCTGGACTCAGTGCCCTCCAGCCGCAGCGTGGGGATGGGCTGTGGGAGCCAGGCCCGGCTGCCCGGTGTGGCAGGTGGGGTGGTGCAGGGCCGAGGTGCCGGGGGATGGCTTCTCTGCAGGAGGGGGCTCAGGCCTGCTACCGCCAGTGCCTGCAGACACAAGAGCGCTCTGCTCAGGCCCTAGGGGGCAGACCCAGGGGTCTCCAGCCCCGGCCTTATCTTCTTCTTTTTAAAATTATAAATCTATGAAGTAATTTATTGGTATGACTTATTAACAAAATGATATTGCAGGGGGCTGGCGGTGGTGCAGCTGGTTGAGCGCACACATTACAGTTCTCAAGGACCTGGGTTCAAGCCCCTGGCTTCCAAATGCAGGGGGAAAGTTTCACGAGTGGTGAAGCAGGGATGCAGGTATCTCTCTGTCTCTTTCCCTCTCTGTCTCCCCCTCTCCTCTCAATTTCTGTCTCTATCCAATAATAAATAAATATAAACATTTAAAATTTTAATTAAATCTACTTCCCAGGGGTCAAGTGGTAGCACACCCTGTAGAGTGCACATGTTACCATGAATAAGGACCCTGGTTCAGGACCCCAGTCTCCTCCTGCAGGGATAAAACTTCACAAGTGGTGAAGCAGGGCTGCAGGTATCTGTCTCTCCCTCTCTCTCCCTCCCTATTTTCTCCCTTCCTTTCTCAATTTCTCTCTGTCTCTATCCAACAAATAAAAATAATAAAAATTAAAAAAACAAAATGATATTACATATACTTAAATTTTATCTACTTTTTTTTTGGGGGGGAAGCATAGATACTGTTGGACTTTTTCATATAATAGTGATTTTTGTATAAACTATAAAGGACTATTCAACATTGACCTAAATGTCATCTATCCCAGACTATGATGATATCTTTGTATCTGTGTTCTGGGATTGAAATATACTTAAGAGTAGCTAGAGTTCACTCCTTAGTCATTATCATAAGTGATGCTTATCCCTTATCGTAGAGTGCTAAAATATGTACAGATTGCTCTCTCTTCTGGCACCTTTTCATGTGCTATGTTTTGGGCGGAAGGTAGACAGCATAATGGTTATGCAAAGAGATTCTCATGCCTGAGGGTGTAAAGTCCCAGATTCAATCCTCTGCACCACCATAAGCCAGAGCTGAGCAGGGCTCTGGTAAAAAACAAACAAACATCACAAAATTGGCTCATGTGTTATGTTTCTGGTAATGCGTACTACCACAAAATGGCCATTTCTCATCTTTGTCATGTGTTTATCTGTCATCTACCTATTTATAATCACTTTCAGAATTCATAGTCGGAATGCATGAAAATCATGCACAAAATTTAAAATTGACCCTATGGAGAATGAGCTATCAGGACTGAAGTTAGAAAGCCAACTACCTCAACCTCCTCTGTAGTTTGGTGACTTCCTATTTATAAGGCCAGCTCCACTCAGTGGGTCACCCTCTCCCAAGGTAGAGGTCCCGCCAGTAGTCCCAGCGGGTCTCTCCTCTGTGCTCAGAAGGTTCATCTCCAGAGCAGTCCAGTGGGCCCAGCACCCATGAGATAGGACAGCTGTGACACCAGCATGACTGCTCACGCCCTGAAGTCATCTGCCGAGGGGAGAGGGACCCTGAGAGTGTGCGGAGGCCCAGCCCAGCCCCAGGGGCAGAGAGAAGGGGTGCACTTTGCCTGGGGGAAGAGGTGGGGAGAAAGATAAGCACAGATGGGGGAAATCAACTTTTAGAAAGCTTGTCAGGTTACATCTCTCTGTTCTTTCTGTTTCAATTTTATTTACTTATTTTTATTTATTTTTCTATTTATTTATTTTTAAGAGACAGAACTGAGAGGAAAGGGGAACACAGAAAGAGGAAGAGACCATTTTTTTAAAACTTTTTTTTTTTAAATTTATTTAGTTTATTTATTCCCTTTTGTTGCCCTTGTTGTTTTATTGTTGTAGTTATTGTTGTTGTCGTTGTTGGATAGGACAGAGAGAAATGGAGAGAGGAGGGGAAGACAGAGAGGAGGAGAGAAAGATAGACACCTGCAGACCTGCTTCACCGCCTGTGAAGCGACTCCCCTGCAGGTGGGGAGCCGGGGTTCGAACCGGGATCCTTATGCCCGTCCTTGTGCTTTGCGCCACCTGCGCTTAACCCGCTGCGCTACAGCCCGACTTCCGAAGAGACCATTTTTATGTCCCCCCTCCCCTTTCAATCTCTTATAGAATGAAAAGAAAAAGAAAAAAAAAGGCTGCTGGGAGCAGTGGTTTTGTAGTGCCAGCACCGTGTCCCAGCGATAACCCTGGGGGCAGAGAAAAAAAAGGAAAGAGAGACATCGCAATGCTTCACTGCTTAGGAAGCTTCCTTCCTGTAGGTGGGGAGCAGGGTCTTGAACCCAGGTCCTTGGCACTGTAATGTATTTGTGTGCATGCCACCACCCAGCCCATCTTTCCTTTCCTTTCCTTTCCTTTCCTTTCCTTTCCTTTCCTTTCCTTTCCTTTCCTTTCCTTTCCTTTCCTTTCCTTTCTTTTTGTTTTTTTGGCACCAAGGTTATCACTGGAGCTCGATGTCTACACAACAAATCCACTACTCCTGGTGGCCAACAGTTTCTTTTTTTTGAGAGAGAGAGAAATTGAGACAGAGGGAAGTGATGGCGGGGGGAGAGAACTGCAGTCCTGCTTCACCGTTTGTGAAGCTTCTTCCCACCCCACACACAGGTGGGGACTGGGAGCTTGAGCCCGGTCCTCACACAGGCTGATATGTACACTACTAGGCCCACCACTGCCTGGCTCCAGATAGCATCTGTTTAGTGCCACCCCCCCCCGCCCCCCGCAGCCTGCCAGCCTACCCTGTCCACTGTGCTCAGTGGTCCTCAGCCCAGGCTCCCTGGGCCCCTGGGGATCTGAGCTCATGGGAGAGCTGTGTTCAGTGTTTCAGCAAGTGTGATGGAAATTCTTGGAGGCAATGCCACACAGCCTCAGCAGAAAGGGACCAAAGGGACCTTCTCTGAGCTCCCAAGCTGCCCATTAGGCCACAGTGGCCACCTGCATTCTGGCAGCTATGTGCCTTTGGGATAGACTTTAAAGGCAAGGAAAGAACTAAACAGACAGTCTCTTTTTCCTTCCCTTCCCCTTCCCCTTCCCCTTCCCCTTCCCCTTCCCCTTCCCTTCCTTCCTTTCCTTTCCTTCCCTTCTCTCTTCTCCCCTCCTCCTTCCCTCCCCCTCTCCTCCCCTCCCCTCCTCCTCCCCTCCCCTCCCCTCCTCCTTCCCTCCCCTCCCCTCCCCTCCCCTCCCCTCCCCTCCCCTTCCCTTCCCTTCCGTTCCCTTCCCTTCCCTCTTCCTTCCTTCCTTCCTTCCTTCCTTCCTTCCTTCTTTCTTTCTTTCTTTCTTTTTTTTTTTTTTTTGCTTTCAGGGTTATTACTGGGGCTTGGTGCTGGCACTATGAATCCACTGCTCCTGGTGGCCATTTTTTCCATTTTATTGGACAGGACAGAGAGAAGGTGAGAAAGGAAGGAGAGATAGTGAGGGAAAGAGAAAGAGAGACACCTGCAGACCTGCTTCAGATTTGTGAAGTCTTCCCACCGGCAGTTGGGGAGCTGGGGGCTCGAACCCGGATCCTTGTGCTTCACACTATGTGTGCTGAACTGGGTGCACCATGGCTTGACCTCCTTTTTAAAATTTGAATTAATTAATTTTTTTTTTACACCAGAGTATTGCTCAGTTCTGGCTGATGGTGTTGTTGGTGGTGTGTGTGGGGAGATTGAACCTGGGTCTTTGGAGCCTCAGGCATGAGAGTCTCTTTGCAGAACCATTATGCTACCCCCCTGTCATGGCTTGATCTCTATCCGTTTCCTGACTCTAGGGCTGTCACCTGCATAGAAGAGCCTCCCCAAGAGGAATCTTGGTGGGAGTGGGGTGGGGGTCCTACTACAGGGGTGGAGATTGAGCACTGCCCCAAGGGGTTAGGAGTCAGGGGTCAGAGCAGGAGAGCAGAGGAAGCCCTGCCCCCAAGGTATGGGTGGCTGGTGAGAGTACCTGGTGGTGAACCAGATGCAAGGGCAGCACTGTCTTCTGAGAAATGTCTCCTCCCTGATTCTTCTGCCGCTTCAGACACTCCAGGTGGAAGGAGGCCCTTCGACCTGCAGAGACAGCCGGAAAGCTGGGGTGAGCGTTAGAGATGCCTAAAGGGATGGGGACCCCCACTTACCACACACAAGGGGTCCTGAAGGACATTAGAAGGCACACCAGGACCTCGGTGGAGCTGGCTGAGCTACCCCACCCCCCTGCACCACCACCACACAGCCTGGAGAAGGAGGAGGAGGAGGAGGAGGGGTCAGGAGGCCTCAGAGCTGCACTGCTGTCTCCCCTCCAACTGCTGGAGGCCACAGAATCAGGACCCGCTCACACAGAGCTGGAGAGGGGCTGGAGGGCCTGAGAAAGCAGCTTCTTCAGCACATATGTCCTCTCTTCAGGGTAACTCACTCCAAACCTGGACCCACCATAAAACTATGAGGGCTCAGACCCAGGGTGTGGTGTTTCTCCTCCCCTCCCCTCCCCTCCCCTCCCCTCCCTCCCCTCCCCTCCCCTCCTCTTCCCTCCCCTCCCCTCCCCTCCTTTTCCCTCCCTTCCCCTCCCCTTTTCACTTTCAGTTCCTGGTCTTGTAGGGGGTAGAACCTGGGATCTTAGAGTCTTGGAAAGAAAAGTTCTCCTGTGTGTGTGTAGCAACTATGCTACTACCCTGCCTTGTTTCAATAAATGCTTATTTCACTTGAAACCTGACAAAGTCTCTAAGTCTCTCTGTGATTTCTTTCTTTCTTTCTTTTTTTTGCCTCCAAGGTTATCACTGGGGCTTGGTTTCTGCACTATGAATCCACTGCTCCTAGAGGCCATTTTCCCCCCATTTTATTGGACAGGACAGAGAGAAATTGAGAAGGGAGGGGGAGATAGAAAGGGAGACAGAGAGACACCTGCAGCCCTGTTTCTCCACTTGTGAAGTGACGTGTACACACAAACATTACACACACACACACACACACACACACACACACGCCACTGGGGAGCAGGGGGTGGGGCTGGGACCCAGATCCTTGTAGTGGGTCCTTGCACTTCATACTATGTGCACTTCACCTGGTGCATCACTGCCTGTCCCCTCTGTGATTCTTCACTCTGACATTTGCTGATGACAAGGCTTCCCTAGACCCCTTAGCTTGCTTTGCCCAAGACAGTGATGGTGGGAACAGAGGAAGAGGACTCCTGGCCCAGGACTGGGGCTGGTCTCAGACACGCCTCCCTGTCCAGGCCTCAGCCCCCTGCCCTGCCCTGAAGCATGAACTCAAGGCTCTGGAAACCTGCCCTGCTCACAGCTGCAGAACTTTTTCAGCATTGGTGTGTGTGTGTGTGTGTGTGTGTGTGTGTGTGCGCTCACCGAGAGAGGCAGACCGAAGGAACCCCCTCTTTGGGGACAGCCGGATGTCCCTCCTGCCCTCCTCTGGGGGGGTCAACTGCCGGCTTTCATCATCTGGATATGAGAGCCTGGAACAGAGACATGGGAAGACTCACTCTTGGAGGCTGAGGAAGGTCCTTCACAGGGATAGCTTAACTCACCCTCCCCACTCCCCACAGAGGTAGCATTTCCCCAGTTAACCCCGGATCTCATGGTCTCTCAGAAAGATCTGGGGAGGGGGCAACCCTCTGGAGGTTTATCTCTGTTGTCTGCTAGCGCAGACGTGTCCCAAGTGCCAACATGCTGCTGGCTGCCATCTTTGAGTTTCTGAGCCTAGGCAGTGAGTGGGGACGTCTTGGGTCCCAGTGTTGAAAAAGTCGGGAAAAGTAGCATCAGAATGAGCTAACAGAGGAGCCTCAGTCAGCACTCGCTGATTTTCCAAGGAATTACTACTATTATTTTAATATTGATAAGAGATTTGGGGAGAGAGAGAAGCAGGGTATCACTCTGGCACTGGGGATCAAAGCAGGACCCCACTTCTGAGAGCCCAACACTACCCACTGTACCGCCTCTTGGCGTGTGTGGGCCTAGATGATGACTATGAAGATGATGATGACTATACCACTAATAAAGATGCAAAAAAACCCCAAAAACCCAAAAAAACCCAAAACCCAGAATTGGGGAGTGAGTTGTGTTGCACCTGGTTGAGTGAACATGTTACTAAGTGTAAGGACCAGGGTTTGAACCCCCAGCTCTCTACCTGCAAAGGGAACACTTTACAAGTAGTGATGCAGGTCTGCAGGTGTCTCTTTCATTCCCCCTCTCTATCTCCCCTTCTCCTCCCAATTTCTGTCTGTCTCTATCCAATAAGAAGAAAAACAAAACAAAACAAAACAACTCAGAATCTTATCCTAAGGAACTTCAGTTAGCTCTTTGGGTTTTATTTATTTTTTTAAAGATTTATTTATTGTGCTCCTGTAGGTGGCGCAGTGGATACGGCATTAGACTCTCAGGCATGAGGTCTCCTGAATTTGATCCCCGGCAGCACATGTACCAGAGTGATGTCTGTTTCTTTCTCTCTCTCCTCTGATCTTTCTTATTAATAAATAAATGAAATATTAAAAAAAGATTTATTTATTAGAAATATAGGACCCACTACAAGGATCTGGGTTTGAGCCCCTGGCTCCCACCTGAAAGGGGGGAAGCTTCAGAAGTGGTGAAGCAGATATGCAGTAGTCTCTTGTTCTCTCTCTTTCCCACTCTATCTCCCCCTCCTCTCACAACTTCTCTCTGTCCTGTCCAATAAAATGGAGACAATGGCCACCAGGAGCAGTGGATTTGTAGTGCCAGCTCCGAGCCCCAGTGATAACCCTGGAGGTAATAATAATAATAATAATAATAATAACAACAACAACAACAATAGAAGGTTATGCAGAGAAAAAAGCAGAAGGCTCACTCCCCACTGCACCCCATTTTGCTGATGGGGCACAGTGGTAAGGATGGGGAACTGAGCTGTCCAGTGTCACTGGCCTCTTGGCGACTATCATCTCCGCCCACCCCTGTTGCTTTCACCGGCAAGAGTGACTTCCTGTCTGTCTCACCAGGGAAAAAGCAGAGGGCCTGGCCGGTGACCCGGGCAGAAAGCACCAAGGTGGGCATGGGTGCAGCTGTGTCCCCTCCTCACACCTCCAGGCTACTGGTTCAGACCCTCTGCCTTCCTGCCCTTCCCCACAGATGCCCCGGGGCCTGGCCCTTCCCAGTTCTCATGTGCCTTCAGGAACAGCCCTCACAGCAGCTGTCCTACTGTGTGCTGCTCCTAACAGACTGAAGGTGTCTAATGCTATAATTAGTACTATTTATTTATTTTTATTGCCATTTAGGGTTAGCTCTGGGCCTGGGTGCCAGCGCCACGAATCCACCACACCCAGGGGCCGTTTTCCCTTTGTTTTTTTCCTTTATATTTATTTATTTATTTATTTATTTATTTTCCCTTTTGTTGCCCTTGTTGTTTAACATTGTTGTGGTTATTGATGTCATTGTTGTCATATAGGACAGAAAGAAATGGAGAGAGGAGGGGTAGACAGAGAGAGGGAGAGAAAGACAGACACCTACAGACCTGCTTCACCACCCGTTAAGTGACTCCCCTGTAGGTGGGGAGACTAGGGCTCGAACTGGGATCCTTACGCCGGTCCTCGTGCTTTGCGCTACATGCGCTTAACCCACTGCGCCACCGCCCGACTCCCTCTTTTCTATTTTTTTATTAGATAGGACAGAGAGAAAACAAGAGAGGAGGGGGAGATAGAGATAGAGATAGATAGATAGAGAGAGAGATAGATAGATAGATAGATAGAGATAGACACCTGCAGACCTGCTTCAGTTGCAAGTGGGGGCTGGGGGCTCAAAACCTGGGTCTTTACACATAGTAAGTAATATGTGCCATTAGGTCTGTGAACTACCACTCCCCCCATTAATATATTTCTGGGCAGGGAGATATTATAATGCCTGAGGCTCCAAGGTCACAGGTTCAATCCCCCCCCCCCCCCCCCGCCCGCCACCACCATAAGTCAGAACTGAGTAGTGCTATGGTTAAAACAAAACAAAATAAAAACAACCTCATTAGTATGAGAGATGAAAGAAGTGAGAGAAACAGAACATGAGCATGACTCTGGCACATGCACTTCTGGGTACTAAACTCGAGACCTCTTGCTTGAGTGCAGTGCAGGGCTTTATCCACTGCACCACCTCCTGGGCTGCGGCTGAGTGTGTGTGTCCAGTCACTCTTTGCTGGCCATGCCCTCTGCTGAGCAGCCTCCACTCTAAAAGTAGCTCCCTTGAAGGGCCCTTCAGTATCAAGTGTGTGCGTGTGCGTGCTGTGAATAGAAAGGATCCAGTTGCTTGTGGTCTGAGCACACATAGGACTAAGAAAAAATGCTTAGGTGATTTGGGAGGTGGTGCAGCGGGTAAAGCACTGGACTCTCAAGCAAAGGCCCTGAGTCTGATGCCAAGCAATGCATGTGCCAGCTTTTCCCTCTCCCTCTCTCTCTCCTTTATAAGTTAAACAAATGAAACATTTGAGTCGTAAACAATGCTTAGGGGTTTTCCTGCAGGCAGAGTGGGTGCTGTGTGTCGGGGTGGGGGACTCCCCTCTTCTCAGGGCACCTCCCTCCTCCAGCTCCCCACCCCCACCCCGGGCCACTGGGGTGGAAGGTCTGACACCCACATGCTGGAGGAGGCCAGGCTGTGCTGGCTGCAGTGCGTGGCGTCGTCAGCCATCCTCACTTCATAGGTGTCCTCAGAGGCCTCCTCCTGGCTCCCCACGGCCACCTGGCTCTCCCAAGGGTGACCCCTGCAATGACAACCAGAAGCTGCTGGCCCCTCCACCCACTCCTCCCCCTCCAGCCCACCCTCCCTGCAAGCCAGGCCTTCGCATGGGAAAAGAGACTGTGGCTTAGGATCCAAGGAGATCTGAGTTCCGACCCTAATCCAGGGAGCCCTCTCCCCTCAGCACAGAGCCTGGGGATCTGGGGGACAAGGACAGAAGCTGCAGAAGTGATACCATCGCGACTTGGAGACTGCTGTGTGCAAGATGTGCTGGCCTGTCCTCCCACAGAAGCAAGGCCAGCTCCATTTCTCTATCTCTCCTTCCCCTCTCAATTTCTCTGTCTCAATTTAATAATAAATACAGAAAGAGAGAGAGAGAGAGAGTTGAGCAGGAGAGAGCCATGGGGCTTCTCTCTTCTCACCGCTTGTCAGTGAACTAGGATATGTGCAAAGAACTCGTCACAGCACCCAGCACAGAGAAGGTGCTCTGTGCACCCAGCCCCTCACCCCTTCCCCTTCAGGCTGGTAAAATGAAGGCAGCGGACACCAGCCTGGTAGACAGGAATGGGGCCGGTGTGGAGGAGATGCTGAGGTCGGGTGCAATCCCCCACTGAGAGCGCCGGGTGACATTCTGGTTCTCTCCCTCTTTCTAACAGGGCAACTGATCTTTAAAAGAAAATGGGTGAAGGTCAGGGTAGACAGCATAATGGTGACGCAGAGACTCTCCTGCCTGAGACTCCAAAGTCCCAGTTTCAACCCCCAGCATCACCATAAGCCAGAGCTGAGCAGTGCTTGGTAAATCAATCAATATACAAATAAATAGAAAGAGAGAGAGAGAGAGAGAGAGAGAGCGAGCCTGGGCAGTGGTGCACTTTAGGGTTTCTCCCTCGTGTGGCAGCTTCAGGACGCCATTTGAGAGCACACACATTACCATTGCCATGGACCCCAGTTCAACTCCCAGGTCTTCCCTGCAGAGGGGAAGCTTCACAAGTGGTGAAGCAGGGTTGCAGTTCTCTCTCTCCTTTTCTACCTCTCTTTTTCCCTCTCTCCCTCTCTCTGTCCCTCTCTCCCTGTTTCTGTCCCTCTCTCTTTCTCTCTCTCTTTCCCTCTCTCTTTCTCTCTCCTTCTGTCTCTGTCCCCCTCTCTCTTCTTCTCTCTCTCCTTCTTTCTCTTTTCTTCTCTCTCTCCTCCTCTCTCCTCTCTCTTCCCTCTCCCTCTCCCTCCCCTCCCCCTCCCCCTCCCTCTCTCCCTCTTCCTCTCTCCCTCTTCCTCTCCCTTTCCCTCTCTCTGCCCAGGGCCAGGCTGTGACACCCCTGGCAGAGCACGTAAAGCACACACATGACCACGGCCTCCACCCGGTGTTCAAGCTCCGGTCCTCGCGGAGGGGAGGGCCGGCAGGGGGCGCTGTCCGCTTACCCGTCTGTGCGCAGCCTCCAGGCAGCCCCGGGGGGCTCGGGGGCTCCATGGGGCCCGGGGCGGCCCAGCAGAGTGTTGTTGGCGTTGTTGATGTTGGCGTTGGAGCCGGTGGACGAGTAGCTGCTGGGCGTGAAGGTGGAGTCCACCAGCTTGTCGTGCGACGGCGACAGGGCGTGCGGCGGCGGGGCGCCGGCCTTGCTGATGTGCAGCGGGCGCTGAGCGGTGAAGGTCTGCGGGAGGGCGCGCGCGTCCGCGGGGAAGCAGCCCACGTGGTTGCCGAACAGCCCGCCTGCGCGCTGGGGGGGACGCGGGGTGAGCGGGACCCACCTGCCACCCGGGACCCCCACCTGGGGCGGGACCCACCTGCCACCCGGGACCCCCACCTGGGGCGGGACCCACCTGCGACCCGGGACCCCACCGGGGCGGGAGGGACCCCACCCCATACCCCCCCACCCCCACCTCCCACCCCACCCCCCATCCCCCACCCATGACCGCGGGGACCCCACCTGGGACTGGGACCCTACCCTGAGGCCAGGACCCCCACTCTGTGACCCCAGGGAGGCGGGGGACCCCCACCCTGAGGCCAGGACCTCACCCTGACCCTGAGGATGAGGCCGGGAACCCCCACCCTACACTCTGCCCTGACCCTTGGTGGGGCTGAAGATCCCCACCCTGTGACCCTGGTGAGGCTTGGGACCCTTACCGGCACCTGGTTTGAGGCCAGGGACCCCCACCCTGCACCTGGGTTGAGTTCTTGGGACCCCCACTCTGTGTCTGGGGTGAGGCCAGGGACCCCCACAAGGCCTTGGGTATCAAACCTGGGACCTTGGAGCCTTAGTCATGCTAGTCTTTTTGCAGAACCATAGAACCATCATTATCTTTTTAATTGCCTGCAGGGCTATTGCTGGGGCTTGGTGCCAGCACTATCAATCCTCCTCCCAGCCACCATTTTTTCATTTCTGCCCCAAGACCCATGATACTATCTCCCTAGCCTGTAAAAGCTTGTATGTATGTATGTATGTATGTATGTATGTATGTATGTATGTATGTATTTTCACCAGAGCGCTGCTCAGCTCTGGCTTTTGGTGGTGCTGGGTCTGTAACCTGGGATTTTAGAGCCTCAGGAATGAAAGTCTCTTATTTTATTTTATTTTTTAAATAGATAAATAGAGATAGAGAAGAGGGGCCAGCCGATGGCACACCTGGTTAAACATACACATTACAGTGCACAATGACGCAGGTTCAAGCCCCTGCTCCTCACCTTCAGGAGGAAAATTTCAAGAGTGTGAAGCAAGGCTGCAGGCCTCCATCTCTCTCTCCCTCTCTCTCTCTCCCTCTCTCTCTCTCCCTCTCTTCCTCTGTCTCTCCATCCTCTCTCAATTTCTCTTTGTCTCTATCCAATAATAAGTAAATAAATATAGTAAGGTGTCAGGCTACAAAATTAACTCATAAAAGTTAGTGACATTCCTCTATGCAAACACTAAGATAGAAGAAGAAAAAAAATCCAGAAATCAATTCTTTTTACTATAGCAACAAAACCAGTAAAATAGGAATAAATCTAACCAAGTAAGTGAAGACCTGTATACTGAAAATTATGAGTCACTATTCACGGAAATAGAAAAAGACACAAAGAAGTGGAAAGATATTCCATGTTTATGAGTTGGAAGAATTCACATCATTAAAACGAATATACTACCCAGAGCCATATAAGGATTTAATGCAATTCCCATCAATATCCCACCCAATTTTTCTTTACGAGAATAGATCAAAAGCTACAAATGTTTATCTGGAACCAGAAAAGACCTAGAATTGCCAAAACAATCTTGAGAAGAAAGAACAGAACTGGAGGCATCACACTCCCAGACCTCAAATTGTATTATAGGGCTATTGTCATAAAAACTGCTTGGTACTGGAACATAAGTAGACACACTGACCAGTGGGATAGAGTTGAGAGCCCAGAAGTAAGCCCCCACACACGGACATCTAATCTTTGATGAAGGTGCCCAAACTTAAATGGGGAAAGGAAAGTATCTTTAACAAATGGTGTTGGAAAAAATTGGGTTGAAACATACAGAAGAATGAAACTGAACCACTATATTTCACCAAACACAAAAGTAAATGGATCAAGGACTTGGATATTAGACCAGGAACTATCAAATACTTAGAGGAAAATATTGGCAGAACTTTTTTTCCATCTAAATTTTAAAGGCATCTTCAATGACACAAATTCAATTACAAAGAAGACTAAAACAAAAATAAACCAATGGGACTACACCAACTTAAAAAGCTTCTGCACAGCAAAAGAAATAGAATGACAAAAGACCACTCACAGAATGGGAGATGCTTACATGCCATACATCAGACAAGAGGCTAATAACCAAAATATATAAAGAGCTTGCCAAACTCAGCAACAAGAAAACAAGTGACCCCATCCAAAAATGGGGAGAAGATATGAACAGAATATTCACCACAGAAGAGATCCAAAAAGCCGTGAAACACATGAAAAAATGCTCCAAGTCTTTGATTGTCAGACAAATGCAAATAAAGACAATAATGAGATACCACTTCACTCCTGTGAGAATGTCACACATCAGAAAAGGCAGCAGTGGGAGTCAGGCGGCAGTGCAGCGGGTTAAGTGCATGTGGCACAAAGCACAAGACAAGGACCGGTGTAAGGATCCCGGTTCGAGCCCCCGGCTCACCACCTGCAGGGGAGTCGCTTCACAGGTAGTGAAGCAGGTCTGCAGGTGTCTGTCTTTCTCTCCCCCTCTCTGTCTTCCCCTCCTCTCTTCCATTTCTCTCTGTCCTCTCCAACAGTGAAGAAGACAACAATAATAACTATAACAATAAAACAAGGGCAACAAAAAAAGGAATAAATAAATAAATATTTAAAAAAAAGAAAGAAAAGGTAGCAGCAACAAATGCTGGAGAGGTTGTGGGGACAAAGGAACCCTCCTGCACTACTGGTGGAAAAGTCAATGGGCCCAGCCCTGTGGAGAGCAGTCTGGAGAACTCTCAGAAGGCTAGAAATGGACCTGCCCTATGACCTTGCAATTCCTCTCCTGGGGATATATCCTAAGGAACCTAACACTCCCATCCAAAAAGATTTGTGTACACCTATGCTCATAGCAGCACAATTTGTAACAGCCAAAACCTGGAAGCAACCCAGGTGTCCAACAACAGATGAGTGGCTGAGCAAGTTGTCGTATATATACACAATGGAATACTACTCAGCTATTAAAAACGGTGACTTTACTGTTTTCAGCCCATCTTGGATGGAGCTTGAAAAAATCATGTTAAGTGAAATAAGTCAGAAACAGAAGGATGAATATGGGATGATCTCACTCATAGAAGTAGAAAAATGCTACCATGACTCCATCCTGACTTCCCTGGGCAGATGACCTCATCCATGTGTCCTGGAACCTCCCCTCCCCAGAGCCCTACTCCACTAGGGAAAGTTTGTTTCTACAGACTAGGGGGATAGATCCACCTGCCAACACCCATGTCCAGCACAGAAGCAACTACAGAAGCTATCCCCCACTTTCTGTACCTCATAAAGAATTTTGGTCAATACTACCAGAGGGATAAAGAATAGGGAAGCTTCTAATGGAGGGGATGGGATTCAGACCTCTGTTGGTGGGAACTGTGTGGAATTGTACCCCTCTTATCTCACAATCTTGTTGATCATTGTTTGATCACTAATAATGATTTCAAAAAAGTTGAAAAATAAGAAAATACAAAGCAGAACTTGGACTGGATTTGGTGTATTGCACCAAAGTAAAAGACCCTGTGGTGGGCGTAGGGTTCAGGGGGAGGAAAACAAATAATATCAGAGAGAGAGAGAGAGAGAGAGTTATGGAGGAGAACACAGTGACAATTGCATTGGTGTACTGAGTTAGAAGTCAGAGGGCTGAAAGGACTTGCAAACCTGGGTGGTGAGTTCCCAGCATCCTTTAGTGCTATGACAGTTGCCTTGGCTCTTGAGGAGCTCAGGGATTTTAAACCAGGAACCTTTAAACCAGATCTGCTCTCATGTCCGCTCCCTGCCCCGACACGTGAGCAGGAGGCTGTTCGCAGGGCTGGCCCCTCGGTTGCGGTGATAACATGGTGGTGTGTCCCCAAGGCCACGCACGGGTGACCACACACAGTAGATGGAATGACAGTCTAGTCATGGGCAGGACGGCTCCATTCCTCCCTGTCTCTGTAACCAAGGACCCAGCTTAGGAGCTGGGGGACAGCTTTGAGCAGGCCCTGGTGCAGGGGTGGCTGGAAGCTTCTCCCTTGAAATAGAAGGGCTCTGAGCCACACTCCTCGAGGTGGGTTAAAAGACAGGAAGAGGGCTGAAGAGACAGCATAGTGGTGCTTCAAAAAGGCTTTCTCCTTCCTGAGGTTCTGAGGTCTCAGGTTCAATCCCCAGTCCCATAAATCAGAACCGAGCAGTGCTCTGGTAATAAATAAGAAATAGGAATGTTTACTGGTTGAAGAGATTAACATAATGGTTATGGAAAAAGACTTTCATGCCTAAGGTTTCAAACTCCCAGGCTAATCTCCAGCACCATTAGCCAGAGCTGAGCAGGGCTCTCGTATAATAGTGACGACAAAGACGACAACTGTAACAGTGGTCCTGCAAGAGACTTTCAAGACTGAGGCACCAGAGGTCTCCAGTTCAATCTCCAGCACCAGAGAAGCTGAAGCTGAACAGTGCTCTGAAATATTACTACTACTAATACTACCGCTGCACAAGATTTTCATGCCTGAGGCTTTGAGGTCCCAGGTTTAACCCTGGCACCACCATAATAAGCCAGAGGTGAGCAGTGCTCTGGTGAAAAAAAAAAATGTTTAGTTTTTTTTTTGCATGTGGCAAATCTACCAATGCTGGCCAACAAAGCAGGCCCGAACCACAATGCTTCTGTGGATTCATGTCCTGTGGGGGGACCTCTCCTTCCCCTCAGAACCTGTGACTCTACGAGCTGCTGTGTCCGGGCAGCCGAGGCCAGAGTCAGGGGCTGAGCTGAGGACAATCCAGGGAGTCTCCCCGGGTGGATGGGGGTGGGGGTGCAGCGATAGGTGCCTGTCAGAGCTCATCCTCCTTCCCACGTTCAGCTGGGTGTCACATGGGCTGGGGGGGGGGGACACCTACCCTGAAGATGTCGTCTTCGGAAGCTGCAGACACCGCCTCCTTCATGGCCTTGTCCAGCTCCTCCTCGGCCGTCAGGTCTCCGGAGATGGCCCTCCGGATCTCTGGCCCGATGTCATGTAGAGTTCGCAGGCCGGCCTGGAAGCCGGAGGTTGGGTCAAGCCAGAGGGCACGGGGTGCCAGGCTGAGGCCTTCTGGTCCACCCAGCCTGAGGGCTCTGGGTGTGGGGACACTCCAAGAGGGAAAGGAGGACCTCCCCTAGGTCCCCACCAAGGACACCAGGAAGCCTTCTCCAGAGGCCTGCCCCTGCCCACTGGCTAGAGACTGGGGGTGGGGGAGACAGCCCCTAAGCCCCTCACCCCTCACCTGTAGGGACAGGGCATTCCTCTGGGATGGCTTGCCCACGAGGCCCTGCTCTTTGCGTTTCTTGAACTTCCGGAAGTATTCCTGGATCAGGAAGGTGGCATAGAACTTGCCCACTGTGACTTCATCATCTGGACCAGAGGGGAGAGAGGAGGTGGGGTGGGGGGCAGATGGTGAGCCGAGGGAAGGCTGGCTGGCTCCGAGGATTCCGTCAGCCTGCTTGCTCAGTGACCAGGGATGTTCTGAACTCTCTGACAGTTGGAGACCACCCGTCATGGGAGAGAGTCCATTCGTGTAGTGTGTGTGAAAAGACAACCTTGCGGTCAAAGAGACAGAGACACTGAAGTCTGGCTCTTGTCCTGTCTGCTTAGGCAGCACCTCCTGATGGGAAGTGGTTTTATTAGTTTCTCGAGCATTTCTGCCACAGAGATTCTTTCTGCTAATGCTTTCTGTAAAATAAATATGGACAAAGAGGGAGAGAGAGGGAGAGGGAGAGAGAGGGAGAGGGTGAGAGAGGGAGAGGGTGAGAGGGAGGGAGAGAGAGGGAGAGGGAGAGGGTGAGATGGAGAGAGGAAGAGGAAGAGGGAGGAGGAGGGAGAAGGAAAGGGAGGGAGAGGGTGAGGATGAGAATGAGGGAGAGGGAGAGGGAGAGAGTGAGGGTGAGAGAGAGGGAGAGGAAGAGGGAGAACAAGGAAGAGGGAGGGAGAGGGAGTAGGAGGGAGAAGGACTGAGAGGGAGAGGGAAAAGGAGGGAGAGGGAGAGGGAAAAGGAGGGAGAGGGAGAGGGACCCTGAAGCTTTCTTCACTATGGTCAGGCCAGGCTCACCTGGGTCATACACATGGGAAAGCAACACACTATGCAAATGGGTTACTTCACTGGCCCAGAAAGTATATTCTGATTCATTCTTAAAAAGTATTTTTAATTTTTAAAAAATTATCTTTATTTTTAAGAGACAGTCAGAAATGGAGAAGAAAGGGGGTGACAGAGAGGGAGAAGTGACAAAGAGACACCTGAAGCCCTGCTTTACTACTCACAAAGCTTTTCCCCTGCAGGTAGGAACCGGGGGCTCGAACCTGGGTCCTCAAGCACTATAATGTGTGCACTCAACCAGGTGTGCCGCCACCCAGCCCCTCTTAAAAAGTATTTTATGAGAGAGAGAGAGAGAGAGAGAGAGAGAGAGAGAGAGAGAGACCTCCCAGAGTCTCAGACTGCTCAGCTTTGGCTGATGGTGGTGATGGGGATTGAACCTGGGACCTCAGAGCCACAGGCATGAAAGTCTTTTGAAGAACCACCATACTATCTCCCTGGCCCTTTTCTTACTAATTCTTTTCTATTTATTTATTTATTGTTTAATTTTATTAGTGATTTGACACTGATTAACAAGATTATAAGATAATGGGGATATAATTCCACATCACTCCCACCACCAAAGCTCTGTGCCCCCCATACCCCTCCAGTGGTAACTGTCATAATTTTCCCAAGATCATAGATGAACTGAAAAACATATATATGATTTTTTGCCCATTTTCACTCCTTTTTTAAAAGGGAAATGTCTATTGTTGCCATAATTGTTCCCCCCTCCCCTTGAAACTTAATTACTGCTCTCTCTTTTTTTTTCTTATTTATTTTGCCACCAGCATTCTCACTGGGGCATGGTGTCTACATGAACAACTCAGTAGTTCAGCGACCATTATTTTTATTTTGGATAGAGACAGAAAAATGTAATGGGAAGGAGAAGGTAGGGAGAGACGAGAGACACCTGCAGCCCTGTTCCACCATTTGCGACACTTCCCCTATGCAGGCGGGGGGTGGTGGTGGTGGTGATCCACAGGTGACATGGGTCTCTACAGTGACAGGCTTGCGACAGCTGGCATTCCCTTTCAAAGAATGTTTTTGGAAGGCAGAGAATTGCTTTTGGTGTTATACGATCCTAGATGTTCCCCCTGGAAGCCCGGGCATGCTTTGCACAACAAATAAAATAACTTTTCATTTCAAGTGCCCTGCTAGCCTATGCATGGTGCTTACAGTGATTTTCACCAAGAGCTGGGGAAACACCATAGTGGTTCTGCAAAAGGACTTTCATACCTGGGGCTCTGAGGTTGCGGGTTCAAACCCCAGCACCAACATCAGCCAGAGCTGAGCAGTGCTTTGGTTAAAAAACAAAACACACGCACCAAAGTAAAAAAAAAACTCTGGGGTGGGTGGGTGGGGGGAGAATACAGGTCCAAAAAGGGTGGCAGAGGACCTAGTGGGGGTTGTATTGTTATATGGAAAACTGGGAACTGTTATGCATGTACAAACTATTATATTTACTGTAGAATGTAAAACAGTAATTCCCCAAGAAAGAAATTAAAACACACACACACACACAACCTCTGCACCCAAAACTGAATATTCTCTTCAAAGATAGTTTTTATGTCGTGTTTAGGTATTCAGAACTTTTTTTTCCTCCATAGTTACTACTGGGCCTTGGTGCCTGCACTACGAATCCACTGTTCCTGGCAACCATTTTTTCCATTTTTTTATTGGATAGGACGGAGAGAAATTGGGAGACAAGGGGGGATAGAGAAGGAGAGACAAAGATAAGATACCTGCAGACCTGCTTCACTGCTTGTGAATCGACCCCTCTGCAGGTGGGGAGCCGGGGGCTCAAACTGGGATCCTTGTGCAAGTCCTTGCACTTCATACTATATGGACTTAACCTGGTGTGCCACTGCCCAGCCCCTGGCATTAGAAGTTTCTCAGGGTCTCCACTTCCAGGTGAACCGACAGGAGACTACCGAATGTCCCAGTTTAGCTGGACCCATGCTAGAAAACTGGACCCCAAGGTCACCCACCTCTGGGTCTCTGAGGGACCCTCGGGCCACTGTCTCTGACCTGCATGCAGACACCCATTTCTTATGCAGGTGCATGCCTGCAGGTGCGTGCTCCAGGCTTGTGTAGAAACACAGGTGCATTTTTTTTATATTGACAGATATATCTCTCATTCAACATGACAGAGAACATCTGTAGCCCTCAGCACTGCCAAGCTTTCCCCAAGTGAGTGTGCCCCACCTTTCAGTAGCTGGTGGGATCACTTGTATAGTCACGCCCGAGTGTGGATTTGGCTCTGTTTGATCTTAGCCTAGGACACCGGGTTAACAATGTGGAAGTCAGGCATGTAGGACAGTCAGACTGCCCACGATCTTCCGCAAGGGTCCTAGCAGAGGGGCTAGGAACTACTGGTTTGGGGGCTGGCAACATAGCTCACTTGGATGGTGTGCTGCTTTGCCTTGTGTGCAACCCAGGTTAGCGCCCTCACTACATTGGAAAAAATTCTGGTGCTGTGGTCTCTCTCTCTCTCTCTCTCGCTCTCTCTCTCTCTCTTTCTCTAAAACAAGTACATAAATAATTATTTGCTTGGGAAGAGATTCAGGGCTTTGTAGGGTGGAGGAACACTCTCTTAGGATGAGCTAAATATCTGTGCTGGGTGGTGGCGTACTCCACAGAGCGCACACATTACCATGTGCAAGAATCCTAGTTCAAACCCCCGGCCCCCACCTGCAGAGGTGAAGCTTCATGGACACTGCTGCAGGTCTCTCTCTCTCCCTCTTTTAATTTTTTTATTATCTATATTTATTGGATAGAGACAGCCAGAAATCAATAGGGCAGGGGGAGATAGAGAGGGAGAGAGATAGAGAGACACTGCAGCACTGCTTCACCACTGCAGGTGGGGACCTGGGCCCTTGTACACCGTAACGTACACTCAACCAGGAGTGCCACCACCTACCCGCCCCCCCACCCCATCTCTCTCTCCCCTCCCCCTCTCAATTTCTTTCTGACCTATTCGATAAATCAGTAAATACTAAAAACAAAAGGCATCTGAGGTGACTCTTAGTCTAAGGCTGTGCTGATATGACCCCACTGTACCTGGTTATTGCACAGGGCACCCACACTCTGCAGAATGCCCCGGGCCACCAATCCTGTCACTCTTCTCCCACCTGCCTGCACCCAGGCACCTGGCCCAACCCCTTCTGTGGCACACTGGGTGGGATCCACTTCTCCCTCCTCCCACCCCCATCCTGGCTGGATCAGAATTGGGCCCCAGGTCGCTCAGCCTAGTGAAATCAAGAACATAGCCCTCAGAAGCTGTGTCTACAATTCAATTCTTTTTTTTTTCCTTTCTTTTTTTGGCTCCAGAGTTATCACTGGGGCTTGGTGCTGGAACTATAGATCCACTGCTCCTGGAGGGTTTATTTTATTTTATCCTTTTCATTTGATAGGACAGAGAGAAGTCGAGAGGAGAGGGGGAGATAGAGAAGGAGAGAGATAGAGAGACACCTGCAGCCCTGCTTCACTGCTCGGAGAGCATCCACACTGTAGGTGGGGAGCCAGGGCCTGAACTTTGGTCCCTGTGGGATCCTTACGCTGAGTACTATGCGTGCTTAACCAGGTGTACCACCACCTGGCCTCCACAATTCTTGTTTTCTGCCACCAGGTTTATCACTGGAGCTTGGTGGCTACCTGACTCCACCTTTCCCAGAAGTTATTAATTTTTTCCCCCTTTCCTCTAAATAGAAGGTGAGGTAGTGCATTGCCCCAAAGTAAAGGCCTCTGGGGTGGGAGGAGGGTTCAGGTCTGGAACAGGGTGTCAAAGGAAGACCTAGGGAGGGTTAGACTGTGATGTGGAAAACTGAGAAATGTGACACATGGACCAATGACTGTATTTTACTGTCAACTGTAAACCATGAATCCCCCAATAAGGAAAATAAATAGGTGAGAGACAGAGGGAGGGAGAGATAGAGAAAAAAGGAGAGATATCACAGCATTGCTCCACATCCCGTGAAGTGTCCCCCTGCAGGCTCTCCCTTAGGATGGCCAGGGGCTTGAACCCAGGTCCTGGCACACGGTGAACTGTGCGTGCTCTTCTGGCCAGTGGCAGTGCTGCACACAGAGGGGAGGGAGGGGAAGAGGGCATGGGGAGGCTCACCGCCAGCAGGGGGCACCACTTGGTCCAGCAGCTTCATGCTGGTGCGTTTCCAGATCTTTTTGATGATGGCTCTCAGCTCCTCATTGGCTTGCTCCAGGTTCCCTGCGGGGGGAGAGGTGGGCAAGTGACAACATGTTCCCATCCCCAGGAGATGGCCGGGGGTGAGCCTGTGACATCCCAGAAGGCACTGCTCCTCTACTGCACAAACAGCCCTGCACCTCAGGCCCCACTCTCTCTCCAACCTCCCCCTCTGCCGACCTTCTTCCATCCTCCCTCTCTATTTACCTCTCTCTCTCTCATTTCTTTTTTTTTAAATTTTTTAATCTTTATTTATTTTCTGGATAGATACAGTCAGAAATTGAGAGGGAAGGGGGTGATAGAGAGGGAGAGAGACAGAGAGACACGTGCAGCACTGCTTTACCACTTATGAAGCTTTCCCTCTGCAGGTGGGGGCCAGGGGATGAACCTGGGTCCTTGCGCACTGTAACCTGTGCACTCAACCAGGTGCGCCACCACCTGGCCCCCTCTCATTTCTTTTAATGGGATTCTATTATCTTTACTTATTGGATAAAGACAGCCAGATATTGAAAGGGGAGGAGGAGGGAGGGAGAGAGAAAGGGAGGGAGGGGGGATGGAGGAAGAGAGGGAGAGAGAGAGAGAGAGAGAGAGAGAGAGAGTGTACTGCAGCAAAGCTTTCCCCCTGCAGGTGGGAACCAGGGGCTTGAACCTAGGTCCTTGCACATTAGAACATGTGCGCTCAGCCAGGTGCACCACCACCCAGCCTCTCTTTCTTTATTCTCTCTTTCTTTTTCCTTTCCTCCTTCCTTCCTTGACTTTTAAAATAATATATATATGCATATACATTATTTACTTATTAGATAGAGACAGACAGAAATTGAGAGGAGAGGGGAAGACAGAAAAGGAGAGAGACAGAGACATACCTGCAGCCCTGCTTCACCACTCACGAAGCTTTTCCCCTGCAGGTGTGTCTGAGGGCTTGAACCCAGGTCCTTGCGCACTGTAACATGTGCACTCAACCTGGTGCACCACCACCCAGACCCCTCTTTTTCCCTTCCTTTTCTACTTCTTTCCCTCCCTTTCTTGACTTTTAAAATAATATGTATTTAATTTTATATATTTATTTATTAGATAGAGACAGAGAGAAATTCAGAGGGGAGGGAGAGATAGAGAGGGCGAGACACAGAGAGAGACACCTGCAGCCCTGCTTCACCACTCATGAAACTTTCCCCCTGCAGGTGGGGACTGGGGGCTCGAACTTGGGTCCTTGTGTATTGTAATGTGTACACTCAATCAGGTGCACCACCATCTGGCTCATCACAACAATTATTTAAAAAGAAAAAAATACTCAAAAAGACAAGGAAGTTGCACACATAGAGGCAAATAGGTCCAGGCAGTGAGTTCTAAGTCAGCAACCAAGTTTTGCCAGTAGCCAGCGAGAGCTAGACACGGCTCAGCATCTTGTGCCATCCCCCCAACCTCCACCCCCATGACTGGAGTCTGCAGCCTCCAGACCCCAATGAGTCTGAGTCTGGGAGTTGGTGATTATTTTCTGCATAGCAATAGGAAGACAGAACAGGGGCCAGGGTCTTTTTTTTTTTTTTCTGGCATCTCTCAGTGCTAGACTCCTCTGGGGTCACCCCCCTATTCTCCCAGCTGAAACCCATCCTGAAGCCACATGGAGGTCCAGCAGAGGAGAGGATGATGGGGAGACAACCTTCCCCACCAAGACTAAGGACACTCAGTGTTCAGTGACACGATGCCCCTCTTCCACATGCTCCTTTCCATTCAGAGCCCTCTGGGGCCTTGATGTGGGAAATGAGGTCTCTGCAGATGCGTGATGAGTCAAGGTGAGGTTACAGGGGGTCATGGTGGGTCCTGATTTCAACAGGACAGCAAGGAGAGGAGTCAGAGACACGGGAGACAGAGGCAGAGATGCTAGAGTTGTGGCTAGCTATGAGCTACCAAGCACCAAGTACTGCCAGGCCTGGCAGGAGAGGAGAGGGCTGAGGCACTAAGTCCCCACAGAGCTTCTGGCAGGAACTAATCCCAGGACACCTTTCAGACTGTGGGTACCCTAAACCGTGAGCCCCCAGTCTGTCTGCCTGTCTCTTCTTGCTGGGGGTTGGTGCCTGCACAGCTCCACTGTTTCCAGATTTCTTCCAGTTATGATGGGGAAGGAAGAGAGAAAGAGAAAGAGAGAGACATGAGGGCTGGGTGGTGTTACACCTGGTTAAGCACACACATTAATGAGTGCAAGGACCCAGGTTCGAGACCCCGTTCCCCATCTGCAGGGGGGAGGCTTCATGAGCAGTGAAGCAGATCTGCAGGTGTCTCTCTTTCTCTCCTTCTCTCTGTCTCCTCCTCCCCTCTCAATTTCTCTCTGTCCTGTCAAAAGCATAATAAAAAAGAGAAAAATAAAAGGAAAAAAATGGCCACCGGGAATGGTGGATTCATGGTGTTGTCACAGAGCCCCAGTGATAACCCTGGTGGTAATAGAAAAAAAATAAAAATAAGAGAGACAGAGAGACACCTGCAGCACTACCCACCCACTCATGAAGCTTCACACCCTACAGGTGGGGACCAGGGCCTTGAACTCAGGCCCTTATTCCTTGTAATGTCTGGGATCCTTTGGGCACAACACCACCCAGCCCTGCTGGGCTGAGTCTCATTTCCTTCATTTCTGATTGATGTATGCTTTACATTGGGTTGTTCTAGTTCTCCCCCGCCAAGAGAATTGGATCAGTCCAGTTAGTTTCGCGGGCCCGCTTGGCCCCGCCCCAAGGAACCCCGCCAGAGTTCGAGAGTGAGAGTTGGAGAGTTGCAGAGTTAGAGAGAGTGCTTGCGCCGCCGCAAAGAGAAAGCAGAGTTCTGTTTGGTGATTAGTTTGGTTTAGTTTATGAATCGTTGTTCTTGAATAAAGAAATACAGCTTCCCTGCCCAGCCATTGTCTCTGCGTCTCTGTTACCCGCCCATGAAGCTAGCCCGGCCAGCCAGACCCACCGAATTTTAACAACAAATGGCGCCCACGTGGACCTGACCTGCGCATCTCTCAGATAAGTAAAGACAACTTGGCTACCTATGCACTATGGCCTTCTCTTCTGCTTATGAAGAGATCTCCAAAGGCCTCTGCTCTTTCTTCACGAGACTGTTTTGCTGTTTCTGGAACATTTATCTCTGGACCACTCTGTGGTTTCTACTCGCTCAGGCGAACTCAGAACAGCCAGCGGGAAGAGCCAGCGGGCAGGAGGCGAGGCGCGGAGCTGCTGTTTCCACCTGGTTAAACAGCCCAGACAACCCCGCGCACCGCGCCCGCAGCCCCGCAGCCCGCAGGAGGCTGACGCCAGCACACAAGAGCCCCAAGAGCCCGACGCCAGCACACAGGAGGCTGACGCCAGCACACTGGAGCCCAATGCCAGCATGCAGGCCAGCCCACAGGAGCCGGCTCTCCACCGAGTGGCGCAGGGCACTGGACGTGTGATCCCTCTACGCTGCTCGGCCACTGCGAGCAGGGCAGCAGACATGGCAGGGCCATGGGACAGGGCCGCGGCGGCCTACCATGGCCGCCACCCCTGGGCACCTAGGCCCACACCTTCTACAAAACTGGCCCGCCTGCCCTCTTGCTATGAATTCTGGAACGATCCTGGACCTCCCAGACCCCCGGGCTCCCTGCCGAAACTGGGCACACGAGATCTCCAGCTGCCGGTCCGGTCTGAAGGCAGACAAGCTGGAGTACGCAGAGATTCGTGCAGAGATCGCAACCTACAATTCCTAAAAGTGAAGCTGCGCGGGAAGCCACCTCCGGATGGTGAACCCCCCCCAACAACTAAGACAGTACAGATTTAAATTCGTGTTTAAAATGACATGTCTTCGTAACAAAGATTTCTCTCCTTGTGTATTAATGACCATGTTTATGTGTATGTTTAAAGTTTGGTAAATAGTAACTTTAAGGGTAAATTCTTACTAGTCAAAGTTAAATGAAAAAGGTTTTCAACGTAATTCTCATAAAGATAAAATTAACTTACATTTAAAGTCTGAGGTAAAAATTAGTTAACAATCAATATATTTTAACTAAGTTAGGCTAAACAAAAGGTTAAATAGACTTGTTGATATGTAAAACTCTCGATTACCTTCTCTATTAGAAATGGTAGATCGCACAATGGCTATGCTAATTATTCTCATGCCTGAGGTTTCCTTTCCTGACTCCATCTTGAATGGGTGTAACAAAAGGTTAAAAGATGTTGTTGCTATGTAAAAGTCTCAAATTCCTTCTCTATTAGAAATATGCTAATAACAAGTTTTGTTTCATAGTAAGTAAATTGCAGCCAGCTGCCTTTGAGACTCCGTTCCCCGCCCCCATGCAAATGCCTGTCAAGGCAAGTACGCCCCCCAGAGGCAAGAAATGTTTTTTTTAAGCTGATAAAGTTTTGCCCACAGAGGCAAAAAATGGCCGGCCCCCTCAGGCCTTCCCTTGGCAACACACTGGTTCTTGTTACTTGCTTACATGTTTCTCCATGTTTGTGCTAGTTTCTTTTTTAAAAATGCCTGTATGATATATGTTTTTGTTCACCCCACACCCTTGATACTGTAGTCATTTGGTTAAAAAGAAAAGGGGGAATTGTTGTATGCTTTACATTGGGTTGTTCTAGATCTCCCCTGCCAAGAAAATTGGATCAGTCCTGCTAATTTTGCGGGCCTGCTTGGCCCCGCCCCTAGGAGCCCCGACAGGGTTCCTGAGTTCCAGAGTAAGAGAGAGTGCTGGCGCAGCCACCATGGGGAAAGAGACAGCAGAGTTCTGTTTGGTGATTAGTTTGTCTTAGTTTATGAATCGTTGTTCCTGAATAAAGAAATACAGCTTCCCTGCCCAGCCGTATGTCTCTGGTCGTCTCTGTTACCCGCCCGTGAAGCTAGCCCGGCCAGCAAGAGCCTACGAATTTTAACAACATCTGATGCCTTTGCCACTGCATGGAAAGATGCAACTGAATGAAGACATGGACAGTGGAGCTGGGGGGGGGGGGGGCTGCTTGCTGAGCTGAGATCCCACATGCCATCCCCTCCCCTAATCTGCACAGGAAGAAATGAAGTAGACTGACAAGACGGAGAGGCGTCTCCCACTCCTCTGCCCAGAACACCTTCAATGCCTCTCAGGGTGGGGGAAGGTTCTAGAATGGGAAGATGGACAGGGAGGAGACCCTACTCACTCTCTGCTCCAGGGTCTGACTCCCCCACCAGGCTGCAGGCTCAGTTTCCCGAGTGAATTGTCTGTGAAGCTAGTTCCAAGGCCACGTGGAGCCTCATACTCAGACTAGGGGTACAGAGGAGGACTGGCCGCAGCATGTGAACAGGCCTATCGGCTGGCTCTCAGGCAGGTAGGCTTAACACAATCTTGGAGAGAGATTGAGTCTGGGGATAGATACCTTAATGGTTCTGCAAAGAAACTCTCATGCCTGAGGTTCCAAAGTCCCAGGTTCAATCCCCTGTACCACCATAAACCAGAGCTGAGTAGTGTTCTGGTAAAAAAAAAAAAAATGAGTCTTTTTGGCTCCCCTTCTCTGCAGTCTGTCCATCCACCCTCAGTGGCAGCAGGCCTTAACGGAGGGGACCTGACCAGTGAGAATATCTGAGGAGGTGACCCTCCACCTGCAGAACAGCTGAGAGCCAGGTGCAGCCTGCACAGTACCTGCCACCATCACCATGTGTCACCAGGACCCGTCTGACCCAAGCTCATTTTATTTTATTTTAAAAAGTTATTTATTTTTTTTTTTAGATTTTATTTATTTGTTATTGGATAGAAACAGAAAGAAATTGAGAGAGGAGGGAGAGGTAGAAAGCGAGAGAGACACAGAGAGATGCCTGTAGCCCTGCTTCACCACCTATGAAGTTACCCCCTCCTGCACGTGGGGAGCTGGGGGCTTGAACCGGGATCCTTGTGCTTCTCCCTATGCACGTTTAACCCACCACGCTACCACCCGACCCTCCAAATTCACACTCTTTCCACTATGCCATCCCCTGGGCCGTGGTCCTGAGAGGCATCCAATTCCCCTGCAGCCCCCAGACTGGGTGGGGCTCTGGCTGTGGACATCCTCCTCTCTTCCTGCTCTCTGAACGACACTCTGGGAGGTCAAGACGTGGCCCCAAGGCTTCCCAGGCCTCCCTGGGCAGCACATGGCGGGGGGTGCGGCCTGGACACCACCGCCCTCCCAGCTCTGTGGGCACCTACCTTCTGTCTTGATCCTCAGTGCCGTGCGCACCAGGGCAAACAGCGTGGCGTTGAACATGACCGTGCCGTCGCTGTTGAGGGGCATGTTCATGGAGACCAGGCGCTGTGGGGAGAGGGCAGCCATGAACACCCACATGCTCTCGCTCACAGAGCCAAGGGGCATGGCAGGACAGCCCAGGGGCAAGGCCCCTGGGGGCTGCTCCCTTTGCCCCACTCTCCTAAAGGGTTAAGAGGTCGCCTGAGAGAGAAAATCCATAGCACCTCAAATGCCTGGAGCCAGGCCACAGAGGAAGGAAGAAAGCATGCAGAAAGAAGAGCGTGGGGGTTATCCACAATGGAATATAACTCAGCTGTTTAAAAATGATGACGTCTGTAGGCTGGAAAGATAGGATAATGGTTATGCGAAAAGTCTTTCATGCCTGAGGCTTTTAATTCCCAGGTTCGATCCCCAGCACCAGCCACCAGAAGCCAGAGCTGAGCAGTGCTCTGTGGGAAAAAAATGAAGTTGGATCTGGGTAGCTCATGGCGTCCTGTGCTCCTCTTAGTGCTAGGGCAGGCCAGCTCTAGGTTCCCCAAAGGACAAGAGCAGATTCTTGTCAACAACGTGACTGCTGGTCAGTGACGCCCTTCAGCCCCCGGGAGCCTGCACATACCCCCTGGCCTGGCTTTGCACTGTGCTTTTGCCTTATGGTTCACTGGAGTTCTCAATCTCTCTCTCTCTCTCTCCCTCCTGCTACCAGGGTTATCACTAGGGCCTGGTGCTTACAGGACTTCACGATTCCCTTTATCTTTTAGAAAGGAAGAGAGAGACAGACATACAGATAAAGAGGGAGCTGGGTGGTGGCGCACATGGTTGAGCGCACATGTTACAATGTGCAAGGACCTGGGTTTGAGCCCCCAGTCCCCACCTGCAGGGGGGAAGCTTCGTGAGTGGTGAAGCAGGGCTGCAGGTGTCTCTCTGTCTCTCTCCCTCTCTATCTCCCCATTCCCTCTCAATTTCTGGCTGTCTCTATTCAATAAATAAACTAAAAAAAAAAAAGGAAAAGTTTAGAAAAAATAAAAAAAGAGAGATAAAGAGCAGGCAGGAGACCTGCAGCACTGCTCCACCCTTCCTGAAACTTCTCTCCCCACCCCCCACAGGTGGGGACCGGGGCTTAAACCCAGGTCCTGGCACATAATCTGCACTCTATCAGATGGCACCACCTCTAGGCTCTCTCTCTCCAGTCTCCTTCCCCCACCTCTTTTTAAGAATGATTTCATTCATTTATTTGTGAGAAAGATAGGAGGAGAGAGAGAGAAAGAACCAGACATCACTCTGGTGCATATGCTGCCGGGGACTGCACTCAGGACCTCATACTTGAGAGTCCAGTGTTTTATCCACTGTGCCACCTTCCAGACCACTTCAGTTCAGAGGGTTGGGTGGGGGCACTCACTCTGGGGGTTGTGCAAGGGCCACACAAGAAGAGATGTATCAAATGGATGCATACGATCTGAGTCATAGCATCACTTAGAGGCTGGACGGTGGTGCACCTGGTTGAGCGCACATGTTACCATGTGCAAGGACCTAGGTTCAAGTCCTCAGCCCTCAGCTGCAGGGGGAAAGCTTCACGAGTGCAGAAGCAGGGCTGCAGGTGTCTCTCTGTCTTTCCCTCTTTATCATCACCTCTCAATTTCTTTGGTGTATCAAATAAATGAAATATATATATATTTAAGAAGGATTCGATGGGAGGGGCAGGCCTTCACCCAAATGCAGTGCATCTGTGAGTCACCTGCAGGGACCCAGCTCACCCACCGTCTATTGCTGGAAGGCATTCTGCTCGGCTCTCCAGCCCTAGGGGACAGTGGGTCACCTGCCTCCTGGGACAGTGAGTGGAGGACTGCAGCCCAGCCCCCATCACGCCCCAAACAGGCATCTTCACATCTGGCCCCTCCTGTCCCCGCAACCCCAGGCTGTATCTTACTTTGCAAGCCACGCGGTGAGGGCACAGCTTCCCGAAGCCCAGAGGGGGCTGGATCCGCCGCAGCAGCGTCACCACGTCCAGGTGTTTGATGCGGCCCCTGAGAAGGAGGGAGCGGGGGATGGGCCCATCAGGGGTGCCCAGGGCCCTGCAGAGGGTCTCCGTGTATCAGCCCTGGGGGTCCAGATGGGTGTGGACAGGCAAGGAGAACCCCCGTCTTTCTGTCTCTGTTTCCATCTTAACAAGCTCAGATGTGCAGCAGACTCTCCAGGCTGCTTGCCGGGTCAAGCGTTTCATTACTTGAGCAAGACTGACTGAGTGCCCACCCAGTGATGGGTGAGGGGAAGGGATTCCCCCTGGTGCAGGGATGGAGGTCCATCAGGTCCTTAGTACCTTGAGTACTTAGTTCTTCACACCCAGTTCTTCTATTAAGTGAAAATGGCAGCCAATGCAAAGCCTCCCATGGGAACCTTTGACTTAGCCAATGTCGAGTCTCCCATGGGGACCCTGACCCCTGGCCCTGGGTCTGGAGTGAAGATGGCAGCCATGTTTATGACTTAGCCAACGCTGAGCCTCCAGCACCCCCTCCCGAGCACTTACTTGGCCTCGGGGTCATACTCTGCCCAGATCCTCTTAAACTCATCCAGGTGGTGGGGCCCCAGGATGGACCAGTCCCTTGTCAGGTAGTCAAAGTTGTCCATGATGACGGCCACGAACAAGTTAATGATCTGTGGGGAGCAGAGGACAGAGGAGAAGCTGTGAGAGGACCTTCCTACACCCCTGTCCCAGAAGCCACTTAACTGTCTGTGCTGGAGGTGGCAGGAAGTGACATTTCTCAAGACTAGGTACCTGTCACCTTTTTTTTTTATTTTTCAATCTATATTTAAACCAGAGCCCTGCTCAACTCTGGCTGATGGTGGTGACACAGATTGAACCTGGGACTTTGGAGCCTCAGGTGTGAAAGTGTTTGCATCACCACTGTGTTATCTTTCCAGTTCTAAATTTTCTTTCTTTCTTTTTTTTTTTTTCTCACCAGAGTTCTTGCTGGGATCAGTGCCTGCACAACTTGACTGTTCCTGGCAGCTTTCTTTCCTTCTTTCTTTCTTTCTTATTTATTTATTTATTCCCTTTTGTTGCCCTTGTTGTTTTATTGTTGTAGTTATTATTGTTGTTGTCGTTGTTGGATAGGACAGAGAGAAATGGAGAGAGGAGGGGAAGACAGAGAGGAGGAGAGATAGACACCTGCAGACCTGCTTCACCGCCTGTGAAGCGACTCCCCTGCAGGTGGGGAGCCGG